>NC_084614.1:59214889-59237389 GCF_033978795.1 Nerophis ophidion
GGCCCTAGTGTGTGAATGTGAGTGTGAATGTTTACTGTCTATCTGTGTTGGCCCTGTGATGGGGTGGCGACTTGTCCAGGGTGTACACCGCCTTCTGCCCGAAATGCAGCTGAGATAGGCACCAGCACCCCCCGCGACCTCGAAAGGGACAAAGCGGTAGAAAAATGGATGGATGGATGGATTTTTACATTTGCATTGGATCCTGGGATTGCTATGACATATGCTGTTTTAACTAACCTCATGAAGTCCCCAAGCCATGTATTCCTTTGACATCAATAGTCTCTTTAACTCAGTGGTTCTCAAATGGGGGTATGCGTACCCCTGGGGGAACTTGAAGGTATGCCAAGGGGTACGTGAGATTTTTTAAAATTTTCTAAAAATATCAACAATTCAAAAATCCCTTCGAAATATATTTATTGAATAATACTTCAACAAAATATGAATGTACGTTCATAAACTGTGAAAAGAAATGCAACAATGCAATATTCAGGGTTGACAGATAGATTTTTTTTGTGGACATGATTCATAAATATTGTGGTAAAATATTTTTTTTTGTAAAGAAATGTTTACAATTAAGTTCATGAATCCAGATGGATCTCTATTACAATCCCCAAAGATGGCACTTTAAGTTGATTACTTCTATGTGTAGAAATCTTTATTCATAATTAAATCACTTGTTTATTTTTCAACAAGTTTTTATTTAATTTTTATATCTTTTTTTCCAAATAGTTCAAGAAAGACCACTACAAATGAGCAATATTTTGCACTGTTATACAATTTAAAGGCCTACTGAAAAGGGATAGCAGGTCCATTTTATGTGTCATACTTGATAATTTCGCGATATTGCCATATTTTTGCTGAAAGGATTTAGTAGAGAACATCCACGATAAAGTTCGCAACTTTCGGTGCTAAGAGAAATGCCCTGCCTCTACCGGAAGTCGCAGACGATGATGTCACATGTTGATGGCTCCTCACATCTTCACATTGTTTTTGATGGGAGCCTCCAACAAAAACAGTTATTCGGACCGAGAAAACAACAATTTCCCCATTAATTTAAGCGAGGATGAAAGATTCGTGTTTGAGGATATTGATAGCGCCGGACTAGAAAAAAAAAAAAAAAAAAAAAAGGTTAAACAAAAAAAAAAAGCGATTGCATTGGGAAGAATTCAGATGTTTTTAGACACATTTACTAGGATAATTATGGGAAATCACTTATCTTTCTATTGTGTTGCTAGTGTTTTAGTGAGTTTAACAGTACCTGATAGTCGGAGGGGTGTGTCCACGGGTGTCTTGACGCCAGTGTCTCAGGGAAGTCGACGGCAGCTTTATGGACGGCACAAGCTCAGCTGATCTCTGGTAAGAAGCGACTTTTTAACCACAATTTTCTCACCAAAACCTGCTGGTTGACATTCGGTCGGGATCCATGTTTGCTGTGATCCATAGCAGTTTCACCTCCGTGTTTTTAAAGAAGGAATCACCGTGTGTTTGTGTGGCTAAATGCTAAAGCTTCCCAACTCCATCTTTCTACTTTGACTTCTCCAATATTAATTGAACAAATTGCAAAAGATTCAGCAACACAGATGTCCAAAATACTGTGTAATTATGCGGTTAAAGCAGACGACTTTTAGCTGTGTGTGTGTGCGGCGCTCATATTTCCTAACAGCCCGTGACGTCCAGCGTACACGTCATCATTACGCGACGTTATAAAGAAACTCCCGGGAAATTTAAAGGCCTACTGAAATGAAATGTTCTTATTAAAACGGAGATAGCAGGTCCATTCTTAGTGTCATACTTGATCATTTTGCGATATTGCCATATTTTGGCTGAAAAGATTTAGTAGAGAACATCCACGATAAAGTTCGCAACTTTTCGTGCTAATAGAAAAGCCTTGCCTCTACCGGAAGTCGCAGACGATGACGTCACATGTTGATGGCTCCTCACATATTCACATTGATTTTAATGGGAGCCTCCAACAAAAAAAGCTATTCGGACCGAGAAAACGACAATTTCCCCATTAATTTGACCGAGGATGAAAGATTCTTGTTTGAGGATATTGATAGACGGACTAGAAAAAAAATTAAAATAAATAAGTTAAAAAAAAAAACACGATTGCATTGGGACAGATTCAGATGATTTTAGACACATTTACTAGGATAATTCTGGGAAATCCCTTATCTTTCTATTGTGTTGCTAGAGTTTTAGTGAGTTTAAAAGTACCTGATAGTCGGAAGTGTACGTCCACGGCCGGGTGTTTGACGCGCAGTGTCTCAGGGAAGTTGACGGCAGCTGTATGGGCGGCACAAGCTCAGCTGATATTCGGTAAGAAGCGACTTTTAACCACAATTTTCTCACCGAAACCTGCTTGTTGACATTCGGTTTGGATCCATGTCCGCTCTGATCCATAGTAAAGTTTCACCTCCGTGAATTTTAAACAAGGAATCACCGTGTGTTTGTGTGGCTAAATGCTAAAGCTTCCCAACTCCATCTTTCTACTTTGACTTCTCCAATATTAATTGAACAAATTGCAAAAGATTCAGCAACACAGATCTCCAAAATACTGTGTAATTATGCGGTTAAAGCAGACGACTTTTAGCTGTGTGTGTGTGCAGCGCTCATACTTCCTAACAGCCCGTGACGTCAAGCGTACACGTCATCATTACGCGACGTTTTAAAGAAGAAACTCCCGGGAAATTTAAAATTGCAATTTAGTAAACTAAAAAGGCCGTATTGGCATGTGTTGCAATGTTAATATTTCATCATTGATATATAAACTATCAGACTGCGTGGTGGGTAGTAGTGGGTTTCAGTAGGCCTTTAATAAATCAGAAACGAACATAGTGCTGTATTTTCCTTCTTTATCTCTTTTTTTCAACCAAAAATGCTTTGCTCTGATTAGGGGGTACTTGAATTAAAAAAAAATCACAGAAAAAAGGTTGAGAACCACTGTTCTAACTCAAAAAATAGACTTTTCGTGGAGTTTTCAACAAAAAAAGTTATAACAAGCAGGTTTAATGAGCGAAATCTGCCACGAGGGGTCATCAGAGCTCCACCTCGACGGGAAAAGTATGAGCGAGCGGTGACAACTTAGTTCTCCTTTACGCCGTCCCAACTCTGTTTTTTGAACACCCATCCATCCATACTCACATTGTTAGTTTTGGTAGACATGGCAAATCCAATAAAGAAGACAGTATGACGCGCCACACGCCAGATCCGGAAATGGAGTCCCTTATGACACTTCCACACGTTCCCCGCGTCGACTTTCTCACTCAAAGAGCTACATTTTTGACGACGGCAGTGGGCGGAGTCTCCGGTGCGGAGGACGTGGGGCGGGGCCTCCGCGGAGGCTTGGCTGGGTGAGAGGCAACAAGTTGGCACTCCAGGTACTACGACTCCACGCTGCAGGTGGCCGGTGGATGAAGAGACATGTCTGGGGTGTTATTAACCTCGCTACCCACAGAGCTCCTTGTCAACATGGACGCAGTGGAATAACCTTTTTTTTTTTTTTGTTAAACAAAAACAAACAAAACAACGTGCGACGGTGACAACTGTTATTTGAATGAGCTGTTAATGTTTGGCGGAGAGCGGGGACTACAATTGGATTCTTAGAGTGATATTTTGGGGGGTATTTACTGAAGAATGGCGCTGGCGAGATTCAGTAAGATTCTGCGTTTACCCGCACTTGACATCAAAAAGAAAGCCAAACATTACGAGCATGTCCACCGTGACGTCAACCCAAACGATCAGTGGGATATTATAGGGGAGCTGGGCGATGGTGCCTTTGGGAAAGTATACAAGGTAAGTTGTGAGTCCTAACATCTTGGTTTGAAATGCTTTTTTTGACACAAGATGCTATTTCCTTCTTAAATTGAGACATTAATATAAAGTGTATTTGCTTATGGGTACCCAAAACTTTTTCAGTTAGAAATGTTGTTCCTTTTAGAACCCTTATTACTTTTACACATCATAGACTTGTATTTCACTATATTGTGAAAGGACTCTCAAGAGTTTGAAAACAAATATTTAGATTTATGATCAGTAATATAAATTACATTTCATGAATTGGGCTCAAAATGCTTTTAAATACAAATGAGCTTACATAGGAAACAAAGTGCATCCGGAAAGGTTTCACGGCACTTCACTTTTTCCAGTTTATTATGTTACAGCTTTATTCCAAGTTGAAATAATCATTTTTGTTTTTAAAGTTCTACAGACAATACCCTGAAATGACAATGCGAAAAGCATTTTTTTAAATTTGGCAAATTTAGTAAAAAAAAAAAAATCACAAGTATTCACAGCCTTTGCTCAATACTGTGTTGATGCAACTTTGGCAGCAATTACAGCTTCAAGTCTTTTGAATACTATACCTCAAGGAAGGCACACCTATCCTTGGGCAGTTTCGCCCATTCTTCTTTGCATATTCCTCTTTTCAGCAATAAGTGACACACAAAGTCTGACATTCCTTTTTAAACTTTTATTGCCAATTTTTTGCTAAATACAGGTCAAAGTATTTTGTCCGTGCACGCACATCTGTCTCCATGTTTTAATCCATCCCAGACACACACTTTCTCATTCTCCACCGGCAGTGTGTGTGTGTGTGTGTGTATTTATGTATGTATGTATATATGTACAAAAATCAATTCGAATTTGAATCGCGATTCTCTTGTCGTGCGATTCAGAATCGATACTCATTTAAAAAAATATATTTTTTAATTTTTTAATCAATCCAACAAAACAATACACAGCAATACGATAACGATGCAATCCAATTCCAAAACCAAACCTGACCTAGCAACACTCAGAACTGCAATAAACAGAGCAATTGAGAGAAGACACAAACACGACACAGAACAAACCAAAAGTATTGAAACAAAAATTAATATCATCAACAGTATCAATATTAGTTATAATTTCAGCATAGCAGTGATTAAAAATCCCTCATTGCATTATCATTAGACATTTATAAAAATTAAAAAAAAGAACAATAGTGTCACAGTGGCTTATACTTGCAATGCATCTCATAAGCTTGACAACACACTGTGTCCAATGTTTTCACAAAGATAAATAAGTCATATTTTTGGTTTGTTTAATAGTTTAAACAAATTTACATTATTGCAATCAGTTGATAAAACATTGTCCTTTACAATTATAAAAGCTTTTGGAAAAAAAAATCTACTACTCTGCTAGCATGTCAGCAGACTGGGGCAGATCCTGCTGAAATCCTATGTATTGGGAATGAAAAAAGAAACGTTTTGAGTCGTAAAAATACCGTTTTTCAATCGAGAATCGCGTTGAATAGAAAAAAATCTATTTATTATCGAATCGCAACCCCAAGAATCGATATTTAATCCAATCGTGGGACACCCAAAGATTCGCAGCCCTAATATATACAGTGGGGCAAAAAAGTATTTAGTCAGCCACCGATTGTGCAAGTTCTCCCACTTAAAATGATGACAGGTATGTAATTTTCATCATCGGTACACTTCCACCGGGAATCATTTATGGTGATTTAACCCCCAATTCCAACCCTTAATGCTGAGTGCCAAGCAGGGAGGTAATGGGTCCCATTTTTATAGTCTTTGGCATGACTCGGCCGGGATTTGAACTCACGACCTACCGATCTCAGGGCGGACACCCAGTATTATTCTGCCTCCAAACACAACGAGTTGATTTTATACCAAAATGGATACATGGATGATACAGCAGAGGATTGGGAGAATGTCATGTGGTCAGATGAAAACAAAATATAACTTTTTGGTATAAACTTTTTTTTTTCTTTGTGTTGAAAAAGGTAGGTTTTTGTCATAAAAAATTGAGGTTTTTTGGGTTGGTGCACTAATTGTAAGTGTATCTTGTGTTTTTTTGTGTTTATTTAATAAAATAAATAAATAAAAAAATAATAAAAAATTATTCTGCAGCCCGGTACCAATCGAGCCGGCCCAGTGGTTGGGGAAACACTGCCTTGGAGGGAACGATGGCCCTAACCATATTAGATTCTCTGTGTGGGTCACTAAAAAGCCTTGACTGATTTTGGGGCCTGAATACAAGTTTGCTAAAACCCTGGTAATACATAACTTGATATAGTCCTGAGTTCAATCCCGGGCTCGGGATTTTTCTGTGTGGAGTTTCCATGTTCTCCCCGTGACTGCGTGGGTTCCCTCCGGGTACTCCCACCGCCAAAACCATGCACCTGGGGATAGGTTGTATGGCAACACTGGGGAGAAGTTGTTTGGCAACACTAAATTGGGCCTAGTGTGTGAATGTGAGTGTTAATGTTGTTTGTCTATCTGTGTTGGCTCTGCGATGAGCTGGCGACTTGTCCAGGGTGTACGCTGCCTTCCGCCCAAATGCAGCTGAGATAGGCTCCAGCACCCTCCGCGACCCCAAAAGGGACAGCGGTAGAAAAATGAATGGATGGAGACTATTTCTTATGAGTTGCTTTTTTTAATTTTGCAGTCATTTTTCAGTGATTAATGTATGAAATATGAATGAAATATATGTCAACACATTAGACTAATTTAGATTGATGTTTTTTTTGACCTAACAAGAGTAAAGCACAATGGTAAATTGATTAAGAACTATACTAAACCCATTAAATGTAACATATTTCTCTCCTAATTCCAGAGACCGCAGTCTTTTGCTTTCTAAAAACAGAAACCTTTTGTTTGCACTGTAGTTGAGTTAAATGCTAGAAAGTCCTAAAGCCATGAGTCGATATCAGTAATATTCAACTGGTGGCCCAAATCGGGCCCGGGAATGATGCCATACCGGCCCCCGAGTTCAGTTCGAGTACAGTTTTCCTCATGTAAAGAGGAACTTGGGCCACTGTTAACATGTAGGCAAATCCTTGCGTTGACATTTTAACCTTGCCAGCAAAAACAGACCACTAAGGTCCAAACATATGATTTACATCTAAAGATGTTCCTCGAGGAACTCCTTTAAGTCCTCTCCTTTTTGGTAGTTAAACATTTTTTTCCGTAATGTGATTTATGTAACCAAGGTGTGTAATCCAAGGTTTTGCTGTTGCTTGTTTACTTCAGATGCTAGGTTCTATTTTACGGCCTCTCTTTTTCATCATTTGAGCTATTCAACTGGTGGCCCGTGAGTTTAGTTTAAAATAACTTGTGAGAGATTCACTTTTAAGAACTTTTATAGGTTTGTAAAAACTCTTGACTTTTGTTATAGCATTTTTGCAAAATATCTTTAAAAACGGCAGAGCTCTCCTGTAACTCTGACAAAATTAATAGACCAAAATAAAATGTTTACTTTAAATGACGCTGGTTCTAAACAAGACTAATAAAGAGAAAAGTCCACCCCCAATCATTAGCTTTCTGTAAATGTGGCATCCTAAACAATTAAGTTGAATATCTCTTGTCTATATTACTTGATCAATCTTACAGTACTTTTGGTATCTCATTTTCTCCTATTGACGGTTCCTTCCGCCAACCTTTCCTTGATGTTTCCAAAACAAACAAGACCAACGAGTTTGGCTCCCGTTTCTAGAAAAAACAACTATCGCACGCACTGCAGTTTTTTAGCACATTCTTTGAATCAATCACCCTTTCAGTCACACACCCACCATTCCCCCTGGTAGAGAATCCAGAGTAAATCTAGCTGCAAAGACTGTGAAAGCAGTCTTGTATCTGCTCATTTACCAACAGCAGAAACTTTTGCCTCAGGTTTAGTCTGTATCTGTTTGACCGACCAGTGAAGTCCAATACAAGCCTTCAGTGTCCAGTAGCGCACAGTGGACGTCTTTGACTGGCCATGGTCTTGATGGAAGAAGTGATCCCTTAATGGAAGTCTGACTTGAATATGATATGCATTCCTTTGTAGAATGGATGTACTGGTCTTTTAAGGTTTCTAAATGTTGTTAATAGTTTGTCACAATACTTGAAGATATACCAATTATCCTTAGGCTGAGCTGCAGTTGTGTGGATTCGACCGAGAAGGACATAATAAACCTCTACTGTACCTTTTATTTCTCACTTGTCGGGATCTGGGAACTGGAAAAAGAAGGCATATCTCTGCATCACTGCATGTGTCCCCACCATACTTGTTTTTAAACACTTGAACAAACCTCCGCTGTTTGTTTTGCTTTTGTGGGCTGACAGAGGACAGCCGCACCTGCAGCTGTCACATGGACAGTGGCAGTAGATGATAACCAAGACTGGAAGTCATAGGAAACATCGGCATATAGTAGATGGAAGGGAACAGTGGTGAAGTTCAGTCATTTTCTGTATGTTTACATCTATGCTAGCAAAAGGAGGATGCTTGGTTATTTTTGACCCTTGTATTGCGAGAGTTATCACTGCCAAGAGAGATGAGAGTACAGGACATTGTGCTTCTGACAAGCTTAAACTAGAATGGGTAATGACACCATGGGGAAAATAACAGCTACAGCCCAAGGGAGTGTTGTTGGTAAATCACACTGCATGCTGGTATGTATAAGAGGAAAACCACTAGAAAGAAAGTGCTCGTAAAAAGCTTTAAGCGTGCTTGGTCATCAAAACCACAGGGGTGAGATTTAAAGGTTATAAACAATCAAATACATGCGGTAGGCTGTTAGTCCTACTTTTACAACTATGTTTTTGTTACACATGTACGTTATTGCTCCATTCAAATATACACACTATGTAAACACCTTCACTTACTCCTATAATGGTAACATCTGTCTTCCCTAATCACATACAGGCAATATGTTATCACTTATAAGTCTGTGGCACCCCATTCACATACTCATGTTACATAAACCTTTGTCTGGCCATTCACATACTTATTTGATTTAACTGCCACCTGCCACTCTGTTCATGTACATACAAAATGTAAAGACCTGTTTGTCCATTCACCTAAGAAGCAAAATGTACACCTATCTACTCTTTAATATATGTCAGTCCATTCCTATACAGCACATGTAATATAATAATAAGTCGGTCCATTCACACCCCTAAACATCCGCATGTTCATTCACACACGAGTACATGCCTATGTAAGTACAAACCCCGTTTCCATATTAGTTGGGAAATTGCGTTAGATGTAAATATAAACGGAATACAATGATTTGCAAATCATTTTCAACGCATATTCAGTCAAATATGCTACAAAGACAACATATTTAATGTTCAAACTGATAAACATTTTTTTTTTTGCAAATAATCATTAACTTTGAAATTTAATGCCAGCAACACGTGACAAAGAAGTTGGGAAAGGTGGCAATACATACTGATAAAATTGAGGGATGCTCATCAAAAACTTATAAGGAACATACCACAGGTGTGCAGGCTAATTGGGAACACTTGGGTGCCATAATTGGGTATAAAAGCAGCTTCCATGAAATGCTAAGTAATTCACAAACAAAGATGGGGTGAGGGTAACCACTTTGTAAGCAAATTGTCGAACAGTTTAAGAACAACATTTCTCAACGAGCTATTGCAAGGAATTTAGGGATTTTATCATCTACGGTCTGTAAAATCATCAACATTTTCAGAGAATCTGGAGAAATCACTGCACGTAAGCGATGATATTACGGACTTTTGATCCCTCAGGCGGTACTGCATCAAAATCCGACATCAGTGTGTAAAGGATATCACCACATGGGTTCAGGAAAACTACATAAAACCACTGTCAGTAACTGCAGTCGGTCGCTACATCTGTAAGTGCAAGTTAAAACTCTACTATGTAAGCCAAACCCATTTATCAACAATATCCTGAAATGCCGCCGGCTTGGCTGGGCCCGAGCTCACCTAAGATGGACTGATGCAAAGTAGATAGGTGTTCTGTGGTCTGACGAGTCCACATTTCAAACTATATTTGGAAACAGGACGTGGTGTCCTCCAGAACAAAGAGGTAAATAACCATTCGGATTGTTATAGGCGCAAAGTTCAAAAGCCAGCATCTGTGATAGTATGGGGGTGTATTAGTGGCCAAAGCTTGGGTAACTTACACATCTGTGTAGGCACCAATAATGCTGAAAGGTCCATACAGGTTTTGGAGCAACATATGTTGTCATCCAAGCAACGTTATCAAGGACGCCCCTGCTTATTTCAGCAAGACAAGTGTTACAACAGCGTGGTTTTGTAAAAAAAGAGTGTGGGTACTTTCCTGGCCCAGCCTGCAATCCAGACCTGTCTCCCATCAAAAATGTGTGGCGCATTATGAAGCGTAAAATACTACAGCGGAGACCCCGGACTGTTGAACGACTGAAGCTCTACATAAAACAAGAATGGGAAAGAATTCCACTTTCAAAGCTTCAACAATTACTTTCCTCAGTTCCCAAACGTTTACTGAGTGTTGTTAAAAGAAAAGGTGATGTAACACAGTGGTGAACTTATCCTTTCCCAACTACTTTGGCACGTGTTGCAGCCAGGAAATTCCAAGTTAATTATTATTTGCAAAAAAAAATAAAAAATTATGAGTTTGAACATAAAATATCTTGTCTTTGTAGTGCATCCAATTGAATATGGGTTGAAAATTAGTTGCAAATCATTGTATTCCGTTTATATTGACATCTAACACAATTTCCCAACTCATATGGAAACGGGGCTTGTATATCCTGTCTTTTCAGATCGACATATTTTCTTTACTTGTATCGCCTTTAGCATATTTATATTCATAGGACGGAGGGGCTTGTGGTGTCAAGTGGAGTTGAGATGTTTCCCTTCACTAATTAATGGGCCACGTTCCTCTGAGCCCATTGGCCTGCTGTTGAAGTGTTTCCATAGACGCGTGCAGCCTGTGTAAGGTTACGCTCCATCAGACTCCCATTGTGACAATAATGCCCCCAGAGGGTCTGTAATGTAAAAGTGTGCTGCGGCCCAACATGGAACCGTTTTGGCTGCGGCTTGTTGCATGCAAACACATTCACTGATCAGGTGAATGAGAAAGAACTCGAGGACCATCTACACAAGGGTGGTGACTTCCTCTACCAGGTTTATGATATGAGCTGCTTAATTTGCCTGATTTAGAATTCTAGAAACATGGCAATACACCTCTAGTGAGGTCAACAACAGTGCTATGTTTAATCTCAGGAGCCAGCTGGGCCCATAGCCACTGATAAGAAACTACATGCTGGGTGTGGCCCCATCATGAGGGAGTCTGCTTTTTTTTTTAATTGTCACTTGCATTTTTAGTCATAATTTTTGCAGTCACATGTTAAAGTTAATTACTTCAGTCTTAGTGTTCAGGCACATGATTCCTCACCTAACCTGCTTTGGTCCTCACTGTTTTAACGTGCTTCACACCCAGTTCCCTTCTATCAAAGCTTTATTCCTTCTTTGAGTCAGTTGGCAGGTTACGTAATAGAGGAAGTGTGTGCGGTAAAGTTATAAATACGTCCCATTTTTGGGGCTACCAGCACAATCTTTGCAGTGACATTCTCCTTCCATATGTTCTGAGCTGCTCACATTTCCTGTAATAGTACGAGAAGCTTGCACAGAGTTGCTGAAAGAATGGGTCACACGTTTACCACAGGGCAAAAGTCTGACATACATCCATTGCCTGGAAAGGAGGTGTACGGTATGATGCTGTGCATGTGGGGAAAAAAAGTTTTTCTCAAAAGAATTTATTTGAAATTCAAGCACGATAGTAACTGGATTATTTTTAAGTAAGAAGACTGTCACAGCTTCAGATCCTGCATTGATGCAGAGGGAACTGGATGCATTTTACCTTAAAGGCCAAAATCTAGATATTTAGGACCTGAATTCAGCATCTATTTAATACTAACTACAGCACTTTACTTTTTGTACAAAATCCCACCAAATTCTCCTGCGAAAAGGCTGCAACTTGGAATACTAGGAGCAGAGCCTTAGGTGGTGCAATACCAATTTACAACTTTGGGGGATAGGTGAAAAATTTTCAGAAATGAAAGCATTGCAATGTCCGACAACTGTAAAGGAGAACATCATGACTCATACAACTACTAGGGATGGGCGATATGTTCTACAATCTATACCGCAAAATATATTGCAGCCTCTTGTGATAACAATGTCAGGGTTCCCCGTTAATGTAATTGAATAAAATTGTTCTTCAAAATAAGGGCTTTTCTTTTTGCTGGATGCTGGATTTGCTGGTAGTTGTTTTTAATTTTAAAAGTTATTAAAAGTCTGTAAACACTTGAAAAAAGTACATCGTACAAAAAGCAGTAACATTTGAAAATACGGCAAAATGATAAAAGATATCCATCCCATCCATCCATTTACTACCGCTTTTCCCTCTCGGAGTTGCGAGGGGGGTGGGGGGGATTGTGCAAGTCTATCTCAGCTGCAATACTAATTACTAAAAACATATTTGTTTCAAATGTATTTACCGCGTTTCCTTGAATAGCCGCCGGGGCGCTAATTAATTTAAAACCTCTTCTCACTCCTGCGCTTATTCAAGGTATGCGGTAAAAGTAAGCAGGCGCTAATAATTTTAAAACTTCTTCTCACCCCTGCGCTTAACAATGGCATGCAGTAAAAAATTGAGTGTGATTAAAAAAAAAAAAAAAAAATTATTCTGCGGCCGCGGCCCGGTGGTTGGGGACCACTGCTCTACAACATGTCATCACGCCCACCTTTGCACCATGCTATCTGCGTGCCAGTAGGACGCATGCATTTTGCTGATCCTCATGTGAGATTGCAATGCATACTTGCTCAACAGCCATACCGTTTACACTGATGGTTGTGATATAAACAACTTTAAAACTCTTACTAAAATGCGCCACACTCTGTGAACCTTAACCAAACAAGAATAGCAAACACATTCCTGGAGAACATTGGCTCTGTAACACATTATATACACAACATAAGAATTACCCAGAATTCCATTGCATCCATGACTCTCATCTATATTATACACGCGCCCCCAACCACGCCCACCTCAATCAACCCACGGAAGGGGGGGGGGGGTTGGTGCTAGCGGGTGTATAATATAGCCAAGAGTATAAAATAAAAATAAACAAAAAACTGATACCGATAAAAAGAGGCAGATACCGTGATAATGCCAAATATCGTCGCTGTTCTGTTATTAAAACAATATAATTGAGATTGGCTTATGATAAAAAATAGGGCTGTACATTTTATAAATTCCTTAAATCAAATTAATAGCACTTTTAAATTTGGATTAATCATGATTGATCACAGTATAAATTACTTCCTTACATCATTTAAATTAGCCTATAAAAAGACCCCAATATTTGGACACATGTGCAATTTGTTGGCCAGCAAGATGTGCATGTGATTACAGTGATGGACGGACTTAAGCAAGACACTCTGCAATCTGCTTACTAAACGGATGTGGCATGCAGGCAGAGGGTTGATGATGTCAGATGGACAAAAGACACACAGTGTAACCGACAATGAATGAGTGAGGTCATACGGGCTGAGAAGTAATGCCAAGCATGTGTCACATGTTTGCAAACAGGAAAGACAGGAAGCAAAAAGTTGTTATACTGTCAGTACAGACTGTCTGTGCTCCGCATTGTTGTTAGAATTTTGTGTCGCTACGAAAACTGTAGCGTGTTCTTTTTTATATCACGAATATTAGTGTAAAGTAAGGATGTCACAATAAATACAGATTTATTCCGATAAATGCTTTAATATGTAATATCGGAATTTATCGGTATCGGTTTCAAAAAATAAAATGAATTACTTTTTAAAACGCTGCTGTGTACACGGACATAGGGAGAAGTACAGAGCGCCAACTAAACTCAAAGGCACTGCCGTTGCATGCCAGCCCAATCACATAATATCTATGGTTTTTCACACACACAAGTGAATGCAAGGCATAATTGGTCAACAGCCATACAGGTCACACTGAGGGTGGCCGTATAAACAACTTTAACACTCTTACAATATGCGCCACACTGTGAACCCACACCAAACAAGAATGACAAACACGTTTTGGGAAAACATACGTACTGTAACACAACATAAACACAACAGAACAAATACCCTGCACCGCTTGCAGCACTAACTCTTCCGGGACGCTACAATATACACCCCCCAAACCCCCCCCAACCCCGCCCACCTCAACCTCCTCATGCTCTCTCCGGGAGAGCATGTCCCAAATTCCAAGCTGCTGTTTTGAGGAATGAAAAAAAAAATATGCACAACTGTATATATCGGTGTCGGTTGATATCGGAATCGGTAATTAAAAGTTGGACGATATCAGGATACCATTCTCAGATATCTCGAATAAATAGGGGTTATTTTATTGAGACAGCCGGAACATTGTCCACATTTTAGCCACACTGCCTGAAGTTGCAGACCAGCTAGCGCTAGTTCGCTTAAAGCTATTATGAATACAAGAGACATTAACATCTTTACTGCAACATGACGTACCACAATGTAAACTTGTACAAACAAATTGCTGTCTGTGCAACTTTTTGAGCACATTCAACAATACTGTGATGATAAATGATAACTATGATATGAAAATTTCCGATATCATTACATCCCGAGTGTAAAGTAACACGGCAAAGCAGAGACAAGACCAAAAGCGACATAAACTGCAAGCCTGACTAGGGCCACTCCATCTCCATGGAAACCAGCCCCCAACAAAAAGCTTGTATGAAGCGGTACACAGAGCAAAACTTTTTGGGCCTTTCTTTATCTTAAGAGCTGCTTCAAAGAAAACTTTTTGACGGAGAAACTCGGACATTGCACGATGATTTCTGTCCAGAGTGAAAAAGTGTAGACACACTCTTTGCTGTGTTTGGCAGTTTATTATATTTTTTGTTTTAATTTATACCTTCTTGTTGCAGAAAACCTGTTTGTGTTGCATAAAACCTGTTTGTGTTACATAAATAGTGTTGTAACTTTAGCATGTGAGCGTTGTAACTTTTGAGTGTCGGTGCTGTCTAGAACTCAGCAGAGTAACCGTGTAAGACACTTCAATATCAGTAGGTTGCAGCAGGTAGCTAATTGCTTTGTAGATGTCGGAAACAGCGGGAGGCAGTGTGCAGGTAAAAAGGTATCTAATGCTTAAACAAAAAACTAACAAAAAGGTGAGTGCCCCTAAGAAAAGGCATTGAAGCTTAGGGATAGCTTTCCAAAACGAAACTAAAACTGAACCGGCTACAAAGTAAACAAAACAGAATGCTGGACAACAGCACTGTGGCGCAAAGATGGCATGCTATCTATGTATTGTCTGTTCATGTGATTTATAGACAAACTTAAATTTGTGTCCATCGATCAGCCACTGATCAATAGTAATATTACTGTAGGAGACTAAATTGAATAAGGGTTTCTTTCTGTCAGCGTTTTTTTTTTCTATACTGACAAACTTTGTCCTGTACGGAAAAATATATATGCTCTTCAATGATTGACAGGAGCGATAATATCGCTTTAATTATAGCGATATGTTACTCTATGTATTGTGTAAGATATTGTATTGGTTTTCGGGCTTCACGGTGGCAGAGGGGTTAGTGCGTCTGCCTCACAATACGAAGTTCCTGCAGTCCTGGGTTCAAATCCAGGCTCGGGATCTTTCTGTGTGGAGTTTGCATGTTCTCCCCGTGAATGCGTGGGTTCCCTCCGGGTACTCCGGCTTCCTCCCACTTCCAAAGACATGCACCTGGGGATAGGTTGATTGGCAACACTAAATTGGCCCTAGTGTGTGAATGTGAGTGTGAATGTTGTCTGTCTATCTGTGTAGGCCCTGCGATGAGGTGGCGACTTGTCCAGGGTGTACCCTGCCTTCCGCCCGATTGTAGCTGAGATAGGCGCCAGCGCCCCCCGCAACCCCGAAAGGGAATAAGCGGTAGTAAATGGATGGATGGATGGATGGATGGATGGATTGTATTGGTGTAATTATGTTGAATTACTTTTTGATTCTACAAACCCTGTTTCCATATGAGTTGGGAAATTGTGTTAGATGTCAATAGAAATGGAATACAATGATTTAAAAATCATTTTCAACACATATTCAGTTAAATGCACTACAAAGACAAGATATTTGATGTTCAAACTCATAAACTTCGTTTTGTTTTTTTGCAAATAATAATTAACTTAGAATTTCATGGCTGCAACACGTGCCAAAGTAGTTGGGAAAGGGCATGTTCACCACTGTGTTACATCACCTTTTCTTTTAACAACACTCAATAAACGTTTGGGAACTGAGGAAACTAATTGTTGAAGCTTTGAAAGTGGAATTCTTTCCCATTCTTGTTTTATGTAGAGCTTCAGTCGTTCAACAGTCCGGGGTCTCCGCTGTCGTATTTTACGCTTCACAATGCGCCACACATTTTTGATGGGAGACAGGTCTGGACTGCAGGCGGGCCAGGAAAGTACCCGCTCTCTTTTACTACAAAGCCACGCTGTTGTAACACGAGGCTTGGCATTGTCTTGCTGAAATAAGCAGGAGCGTACATGTTAACGTTGCTTGGATGACAACATGTTGTTTCAAAACCTGTATGTACCTTTCAGCATTAATGGTGCCTTCACAGATCTTGGGCACTAATGCACCTCCATACCATCACAGATGCTGGCGTTTGAACATTGCGCCTATAACAATCCAAATGGTTATTTTCCTCTTTGTTCCGGAGGACACGACGTCCACAGTTTCTGAATATAATTGGAAATGTGGACTTGTCAGACCACAGGACACTTTTCCACTTTGCATCAGTCAATCTTAGATGAGCTCAGGCCCAGCGAAGCGGGCGGCGTTTCTGGGTGCTGTTGATAAATTGGTTTGGCTTTACATAGTAGAGTTCTAACTTGCACTTACAGATGTAGCGACAAACTGTAGTTACTGACAGTGGTTTTATGAAGTGTTCCTGAGTCCATGTGGTGATATCATTTACACACTGATGTCGGTTTTTGATGCAGTACCGCCTGAGGGATCCAAGGTCTGTAATATCATCGCTTACGTGCAGGGATTTCTGAACCTTTTGATGATTTTATGGACCGTAGATGGTAAAATCCCTAAATTCTTTGCAATAGCTCGTTGAGAAATGTTGTTCTAAAACTGTACGACAATTTGCTTACAAAGCGGTGACTCTCGCCCCATCCTTGTTTGTGAATTACTTAGCATTTCATGGAAGCTGCTTTTATACCCAATCATGGCAACCACTTGTTCCCAATTATCCTGTTCACCTCTGGGATGTTCCAAATAAGTGTTTGATGAGCATTCCTCAACTTTATCGGTATTTATTGCCACCTTTCCCAACTTCTTTGTCACGTGTTGCTGGCATCAAATTCAAAAGTTAATGATTATTTGCAAAAAAAATGTTTATCAGTTGGAACATCAAATATGTTGTCTTTGTACCATATTCAACTGAATATGGGTTGAAAATGATTTGCAAATCATTGTAATCCGTTTATATTTACATCTAACACAATTTCCTAACTCATATGGAAACGGGGTTTGTACTTTGGTGTACAGTCTAGCTTTACAGATGCCAAGTGTTGCTGTAAAAATATTTGATGCGGGATGAAAAAAACAATTAGTATCAGATCGATCTGCCAATGATCAGTGTCGGATGATTTTTGTGAAAAAGTGTGTCTGGGTTTATCCCAGACTGCCAAGATACCTGTGGTGGTGGGGGCGTTTTCAGTGTGTGGTTATGGGCGTGGTCCCCACGATGTCATGGACTAATTTGCATAATGGTGGTATATTTTTTTTTAAAAAGGCTCAAAAAATGCATACATTTTAAAAACAAATCTGTTCTTGATAATTATTAACATATATATTTTATTGTTTTGCCATATTCTCAATTGTTGCTGCTCATTGTACAATATACCTTGTTGAGAGTGTTTACAGCAGGGGTGTCCGCGAACAGGTTTGACCGGCCCGCGGGATGAGTTTGCTAGGCATAAAAATGTACCCAACATTTTTGAATGAAAGAAACCTCTGTTCTTGATGTGTCCACGGGATGTCGCAATATCAATTATTTGTATTTGTTTAGATGATGCTACATATGTACAAAATAAAACTACATGATGTTTTACTACATCAGTCGAGGAAAATGATCAAACTACTTAAATAACAGGCTATAATCTGATTTTGATATAATTTTTTTTAACTTGGTAGATTAAAATAAACACCAATTGGTTGATGAACATTATCACATAATTTATTCAGAAAATATAAATAACGACCACTAAAGAGACTACTATTAACCACAACATGCAAGTGTAAAAAAAACCCAACAACATTATGATTTGTACAATTTCAGCATGTGCCTGTTTTATTTTTAAACAAAGAAAACAATCTGAAGTTTTCTTTATTTTTAAGTTATGGCGCCGTAATTTTACCAGTCCGGCCCACTCTGGAGTATATTTTTCTCCATGTGGCCCCTATCTAAAATGAGTTTGACACTCCTAGTCTAGAGACTTCTAATGAGTTTTTTTTTTTAAATTAAAAACAAATAGCAACATATCTAGCATATTTTTGTGGTGTTATAATAAAATGTACTCGTGTTTAGAGACTACACCTATATGTCCCTGACGAAAGAGGCGAGCTCTAGCGAGCATAATGTCACACTTGCTTTGCGCTGCTGCTCAAGTTTGACTTTCACTCCTTAAAAGCCACCACTGTCCTCTTAATATTTGCACATGATGTAGAAGGCGGTCTGCGGTAAAATCTGGGATATACGTTTGTATTACAATGATGTCAACATTGCAGACCTGTTGACAACACTCCAGACAAATCGTGTGCGTTTTGTTTACATCCAAGTTCAGCAGCGCGGTCTTTTTTCTGTGGTTGAGATTTCGATACATCACTTGTTGATAGTGCGCAAATAATAGGTTATATACAGTGTATATATATATATATATATATATATATATGTATATATGTATATATGTATAATCAATTCATATTGTAACCAGCTGGTGTTAATGTTTAATATTCGTGTGGAGTGGATTTGATTTCAGTTTTTCTCTTGTTTGCAAACGTCCGTGCCGGCCTAAAAGGTGATTGACATAGAATGAGGAAGTGTTGTTGTGTGTCGGGGGAAGCACAGAGACAAAAGTGTTTGCACGGGAAGTAAAACCTGTTGGTATTGTGCCGTTTGTTTTTATAAGATTGGTAATAAAATTAAAATAAAATAGCATCAGGCTTTGTGTGATTTCTACTTCAATTACCCTAAGGGGAAACCCTGTTTGTGATTGCCATTGCAGATTAATGCCTAGTATTGTTGATCCCCTCCGGTTGACACCGTTCGGGTGGCATCCTGACCAGATGCCCGAACCCCCTCATCTGGCTCCTCTCGATGTTGAGGAGCAGCGGCTTTACTTTGAGCTCCTCCCGGATGACAGAGCTTCTCACCCTATCTCTAAGGGAGAGCCCCGCCACCCGGCAGAGGAAACTCATTTCAGCCGCTTGTACCCGTGATCTTGTCATTTCGGTCATAACCCAAAGTTCATGACCATAGGTGAGGATGGGAACGTAGATCGACCTGTAAATTGAGAGCTTTGCCTTCCGGCTCAGCTCCTTTTTCACCACAACGGATCGATACAGCGTCCGCATTACTGAAGACGCCGCACTGATCCACCTTTCGATCTCACAATCCGCTCTTCCCTCACTCGTGAACAAGACTCCTAGGTACTTGAACTCCCCCACTTGGGGCGGGTTCTTCTCCCCAACCCGGAGATGGCACTCCACCCTTTTCCGGGCGAGAACCATGGACTCGGACTTGGATGTGCTGATTTTCATCTCGGTCGTTTCATACTTGGCTGCGAACTGAGTAGTGAAGCTGTAGTGAGACACTCGTCTAATTTATTAATAACCACCTCCATTACGACAAAACATTTTTAATTTCTTAGGATTTATAGTTTCACCATCAAGTAAAATTATCACTAGAGCACGAGACTAAACACAGAGAGCAAGCCGGGAGCAGAAGTGATTGGCAGTAACAAGCGGAAACTCGCAAAGAAAAAAATACCCAAAACCTTAGTTTTTAGTTGTTTACTCTGTAAACCAAAATCTTCGTTTAAGATTTCCAACACTAATTTTGGAACGCACATTTGGGTGATTTGAGTTCATGAAAAGTTTCATTCCACATAATTACCAACTGTTCCCAAACAACACACAAGTCGTCGTTTTTTTGTTGTCAAGGTTTTTTCTCACTGTAGGCAGAGAAAATTAATAACATTATAAGTGTGGGCCAAAGTAAAGGCAAACTAAATGAATACATACAGTGGAGTGTGGGGACTTCTAGAGGTAGTTGTAAGGTATGCCCAGCTGAATGACAGATAGTTGATAGAAATAGACCCTTATTGGGTCCATTTGTACACTCTGAGTTACACTAACATTGATTGATATTATACACGTGGGCCCATAGATGTATACTGTTAAATGTAGCTTTGATGTAGCAAGCTACTTTTGCTGTGTAGCTTGTAGTGTAGCTTGCAACAATTCTCCGGGGATAGCTTCCCCTGTAGCCTAGCTACATTTAATCGAGAGTAACTTGTAGCTTCGCTTACTATATTTTCCAAGTAGCTTGCCAATAGCTAAGCTAACTGCTAAGCTAGCTCGAAACAACACGAGAAATAAGTGATTGGTGAATTGTATGAAGTGTAGATGGAACCGTGTGACAGCAGAATGTAAGCAATTAACAGGAGAGGATCATATAACTGCAACTATACGTATTAGGAGGGTGGATCGATCTATAAATTTGGGTAGAATACCAGTATATGATCGATACTAGAGTGATTAGGTTGATATTTGTATTTATTCAAAGTCATTTAGTAACAGAAAATAGTTCCCTGGACATAGGAATACTTTAAGGTTGAAAACCAAAGGATTTCAGAGAAATCGGAGAGATTTGACTTTTTAGTTTTTGTGTACTTTTGACTTTTTTTTGCTTAAACAATTGTGTAATGAAAGAGGAAAAAATAACTGGTTTAAGCACCATGTTGATTTTGTAAAACTGTCAAAGCCACTCACAATAAAAAAAATGCAAAAAATGTATTGTTAATACATGATCGGAATTGTTATCGGCCGATCTCACGAATGTTTGATTGGGACCGAAAGCATAAAACCCTAAACAAAACATCCCTAGCCAGAACACTACGAACGCATTGTCGCGGTATCAAAATATTTACAGCAAACAAAGGTGCAGCGGTGCATTGGTTTCTTTTGACTGAATAGTTTTATTGAAGTAGAACAAATTTCCTTAAAAAGTACCTGCGCATCATTCACTGTGGCCTTAAAAATAAGGGATTTGAAAAAATCGGTCAGGAGATAGTAGGGGGTTTACAGCTGAAGGTTGAGATGCCCACAGAGGAGAGAAAGTATCTGGTGGCCCAGTGTTTACTCTTTCGAGTCTTGTTAACGGAGTGGCCGACTGTCAGACTGAGGGTTTGATGGCCTGGAGGAGATGTACGGTTAAAGCGGCCTGTGTGTTGCTCGGGTGGGGGCGGCTAGCACACATGCACGCACGCGCACACACACGCGCACACACACAGACACACACACAGACACACACACACACACACACACACACACACACACACACACACACACACACACACACACACACACACACACACACACACACACACACACACACACACACACACACACACACACACACACACACACACACACAGTGTGCTGAGATTAGTAAAGGAGTGAGTAGCTGTGACCTTCTTGTGTTGATTCAGATGTTTTCTCACAGCTCCTGTAAGAAGACAGGGAGACATCTGAAAGCCAATAGGTTGTTTTGTTTGTCAGCCTTTAAATAGTTTGAGTATGGGCACATGCACACTGGCATGCATTCAGAATTACCCTCCCTGCATTTTTACACTGGCTACTTCCACACTCCAAGTTAAGAAAATGAATTACATCGATGTGATGTGGCCCATATTTAACATAAAGTCACTATGGTGTCCTTACCAGGCCTGCAACAAGGAGACTGGTGTTCTGGCTGCAGCCAAGGTGATCCAGACCAAATGTGAAGAGGAGTTGGAGGACTATATGGTGGAGATCGAAATCCTGGCTAAATGCGACCACCGCTACATTGTCAAGCTGCTGGATGCCTTTTACTTCAACAACCATCTTTGGGTAGGTGGCGCTTACACCATGGGTGATGCTGACTAATGTATAATGTGACTTTTGTACACATTGCACACAAAAAGGTAAACATTTACTAAATACGTGCAGACCTTGTTTTTTTTTTTGACAAATACACCACATGATTTGAGCCCATAAGTCTTATCTGATTTGAAGTTTTCTCACACATCTCAATAAGCTTTACAAAACACCAAAGGTAACTTTACGGTGTTCACACCACCAAATTTAATACAGTCCTTTGGGGCAGTGTTTTTCAACCTTTTCTGAGCCAAGGCACTTTTTTTAATTTGAAAAACAGAAAACATAACAATACTAAACTCAGCAGCCGATATTGACAATATAAAGTTGTTCTCGCAATTGTTGGATATGAGTTCAAACCATAACCAACCATGCATCACTATAGCTCTAGTCTCAAAGTAGGTGTACTGTCATGACCTGCCACATCACGCCGTGACTTATTTGGAGTTTTTTGGTGGTTTCCTGTGTGTATTGTTTTAGTTCTTGTCT
>NC_084614.1:59242389-59249889 GCF_033978795.1 Nerophis ophidion
TTTACTTCCTTTGTTTTAAAAGGAAATCGATTTATTTTATCGGTACAAGAAAAAGGAAAACATTGGATTTAAGAACGACAGACTTGATATGATGTTTAGCACTTTTAAAAGTAAGGATGTTAAACATGAAGTTTATTTCGCCTGTGTGTGACGTCATCAAAACAAAAATGCTGAAAAACAACAGTGGCTGAAATAGTGACAACAAACGCAAAAGCCACAAGACAATACCATTAATTACAACACAACTTTCAGCTACAGCACGATTGTAAAAGCCACAACGAATACAAATGACACGACACAATGATGTTAAGCCGCAACACAACTTTAAGGCACAAAAAATGCACCTCACAAAACGGAAGTGACTACATAGATGGGTCAAGGGAACTCTATATAGCAGGTAAATCTATACTTACTGTACTTTCATGAATGCACTGGCCATTGATTGTTGTTTGCATGTTTGTATCCATAATTTATTCATAGATAATTCCCTTACAAGAAATAACAGGAATATAGTACGCTTCACCTGTAGTGTCCGGTATCCAATATTTTATCCAATAATTATTTCATAGCCACCTGGTTGATTTTTTATTTTTTGCCAAAAAGCTACTGAATCAATTTCAACTCACTGAATCATTTCGGATTGAATCGATTAAAAAAAAAAAAAAAAGCTTTTTCCTAAATCGTATTTGCAACCACAAATATCAAATCGAATCGTTGTTAAAACAAATTGTTACACACCTATTTATATCATATATCGTCTATAACGCAATCCTATCAACTACTCATTTAAATGCTTTGGTTTTTTTCCCTTCACAGTCCTCCTTTGTCCCTGAGTTTTTAAACAACACACATGAAATGATTTTGTGATCGTACAAATATTGATCTAATCACTATATACTGATATTACCCTTGGTATCAACACTACTATACTGTTATTGTATCGATCTGCCCTCACCTTACATGTACGTCTGGTGGCTACACAACAACAGAGCATTGTTATATTATTTTACTAATATTAAGTAATTTTTTTATTAATGCAATTGCTAGCCTGTTAATAGCTGCTCACTTTCTAGTCTTCCTAAAAGTTTACTAAGCACTTCTTTCTTGTATTGTTTCAAGCTCGCTTCGGGGCTAGCTTAGCGATTAGCATGACGTCATGTTTGTCCTGTTACTCGGTGTGTAACATGTTTAGCCTCGTCCGTGGTAATGTTACTTGTGTGAGCCAGAGGACATCACGGAAATCAGTCTCCCTAAATGTAGTTTGTCTTTCAAAGCGTTTCGAGCACCACCCATAGGGGCTCTCACAAATATAATTCACAACCTCCACATTTTGTTCTGGGATTTGATCAATTACATTCCTGAAAGTATTGTTTTTGTCCAAATCTACTGTGGCCAGTAGTGCACAAGACAAGTTGAAAAAAACTGCATACATGTAATGTAAGTCATATTTCTCCTACATATGAATAGTCTGTTGAATGTGAACGATAACAAAAGGTAAAAAAAACAGAATCCCATGGGTAACATATTGCATCTGAGGTGACCGGGTCTACCCCCCACCCCCCACCCCGCTCCCCTTCCGATGCTACAACAGGAATGCTCAGTGGATCTCTTTCCGTTTGCTACTCTTGAGTTATTTTTTTCTTAAGTATCAATTTTTCAACCTCCAGTTTCTTCTGGCCAAGGAAAATAGTGACCTCTTGCTGTGCCAGGACCTTAAATATTCTCGAGATTTGCAAGCCGGCCATAAGGCTAAAGATAGCTGTCTTTGTAATGCTGCATCCCATCAAATAATAACAATAATAATAATATATTTTATTTCTATTTTCTATTTTATTGAAATATATACATGCACAGTAAGTACAGATAACAGAATGCACATTAAATTTGGTCGTTCAAAAAATGACCACATTTAGTTGCTGCTGTGTTTTTACAATGTTTTTAATGTCAAAAGTGAGCACAGCTGTGTCACAGCCTCCCAGAATTGTCATGTTGTCATGGTTTTTGTTGGCCATAGCTGGAATTCCTTAGCCACCCCCACTGCCCCCCTGTCAGAGCTGGATTCATTGTGACGGTTAGTTTGTGCAACAAACATCCTTGCCTGCCCTATTCAAGCAACATGCTTCCTCAGTACATCTCACTTCCAGATGCCATTTGGGATTTCCCATAGTCATTCCCTCCACTTTCTGCTACTTGTAATGTAGAGACCCCCTCAACATAGTGCAATAATAAAACAATAATGCTCGATGCAATCCTAATATGCTGAACTTGTGTCACATGTTGTTACTATATAATAGGGTTGTACGGTGTACCGGTATTAGTTAAGTATTGCGATACTAATGAATCATTCGGTACTATAACACCTCTGAAAAGTACCCCACCCCCCCGCAACCCCGTCGTCGTCACGTTGTGTCATTGCTGGTTTACGAGCAGACGAGCATGTTCGATAGCGCACAATCACGGAGTATTTACAAAAAGACACGGTGTGTAGACAGAAAAGGGAGAACGGACACATTTTGGCTTAAAAACTAACAATAAAATTGAATCTATAACACTGAAACGCTCTCGGGAAGAGGTGCTTTAAGACATGGCTCGCTAGCTAGCGTTTTAAGTCCAGCTGCTGTCGGCAGACTTCTAGCTTCTTCTAAATCACTAATCCTCGCCTCCATGGCGACAAATAAAGTAAGTTTCTTACAAGTATCATCCCTGCAGGACGAGGAATAGCTAAACATGCTTCACAACACACGGTAGTCCACCGGCGTCAAAATGTACACAAACGCCATTGATGGATCTACACCTAACATCGACTGTAATGATACGAAGTACAGGAGTGTATCAAGCCGATACTACTATGATTACGTCAGTATTTTTTGGCATCTCAACATCTTCTTTCGTTTTTTCAAAATATATGTTTATAAACTCAGTAAATATGTTCCTGGACACATGAAGACTTTGAGTATGACCAATGTATGATCCTGTAACTACTTGGTATCGGATTGATATCCCAATTTGTGGTATCACCCAAAACTAATGTAAAGTTTCAAACAACAGAAAAATAAAGGATTATTACTAGGGGTGTGAGAAAAAAATCGATTGGAATTTGAATCACGATTCTCACGTTGTGCGATTCAGAAACAATTCTCATTTTATAAAATCGATTTTATTTATTTTTTCATTTTATATTATATTCTTTTTCAATCCAACAAAACAATACACAGCAATACCATAACAATGCAATCCAATTGCAAAACCAAACCTGACCCAGCAACACTCAGAAGTGCAATAAACAGAGCAGTTGAGGAGACACAAACACGACACAGAACAAACCAAAAGTAGTGAAAAAAATGAATATTAACAACAGTATCAATATTAGTTATAATTTCAGCATAGCAGTGATTAAAAATCCCTCATTGACATTATCATTAGACATTTATGAAAATTAAAAAGAAAGAACAATAGTGTCACAATGGCTTACACTTGCATCGCATCTCATAAGTTTGACAACACACTGTGTCCAATATTTTCACAAAGATAAAATAAGTCATATTTTTGGTTCGTTTAATAGTTAAAACAAATTTACATTATTGCAATCAGTTAATAAAACATAGTCCTTTACAATTATAAAAGCTTTTTACAAAAACCTACTACTCTGCTAGCATGTCAGCAGACTTGGGTAGATCCTGCTGAAATCCTATGTATTGAATGAATAGAGAATGCTTTTAAATAGGAAAAAAATTGTTTTTGAATCGAGAATCGTGTTGAATTGAAAAAAAATCGATATTGAATCGAATCGTGGAACCCCGAAAGATTTGCAGCCCTAATTATTACATTTTAACAGAAGTGTAGATAGAACATGTTAAAATAGAAAGTAACTAGATATTAACGGTAAATGAACAAGTCAATTAATAATTCATTTTCTACCACTTGTCCTTGTTAATTTTGACAAAATAATAGAATGTAAAATGATACAATATGTTACTGCATATGTCACCAGACTAAATTAGGACCCTTTGTTCGTTTACTTACTACTAAAAGACAAGTTGTGTTGTATGTTCACTATTTTTTTGAAGGACAACATTTCAATAAGAAACATATCTTTAATGTACCCTAATATTTTTTTGTTAAAATAAAACCAATAATGCAATTTTTTTTGGTCCCCTTTATTTAGAAAAGTATCAAAATAATTTTTGTACCGGTACAAAATATTGGTATGGGGAATAAGTTCACTCCATTAATTGTAAACCACTAGAACATTTAAATTGGTATCTGGACTTTGATTACAAGTACCAACACTTACAGTATATTGACAACGGAGTCTTGCTGCTTTCATGCCGAGCAGGCTTACTTCATGTATGCAGGATGGTATGTTTTGAATTGTTTCCCACAATTCCAAAGAAAAAGCAACACTGGCAGTTAATCCTTTCATGCTGACAGAAATGAGCTTGTATAAGGAATGCCGAGTTGTCGCATGATGCCATGCGTGAAAGTGCAACAGGCGAATTGAGCAAGGATAAAATGAGGCTTCCCATGTCCGACCAGTCCGGTAAGACAGACACAGGAGACGCAAGCAGAGCTAGAAGGTTGTGTTCCCTTTTTTTGGGTGTGGAGCGAACAGCGTGACAAAGCATTGGCCTTTAGCGTGGTGACGGTACTGCGGACATCAGAACACTGAGAAGAACAAGCACTTGAATACAAAGGCACAGAGTCAACTTTTAAGCACAAACATATCTCAATAACTTGATAATTGCGATACTGCCTTTTTTTTTTTTTTTTTTTTTTAGTTTCACAAGTTTATTCACAATACCATATAACAATTACAATAGTAGTGAAAATCATCATTTACGTGAAAGGGTCCCCCAAATAAGCTAGAAGAAGCTTTTGACGGGGTCTAGAGCAGTGGTTCTCAAAGGGGGGTACGCTTTCCCCTGGGGGTACTTGGTGGTATGCCAAGGGGTACCTGAGATTTTTTTTTTAAATATCCTAAAAATAGCAACAATTCAAAAATCCTTTATGAATATATTTATTGAATAATACTTCAACAAAATATGAATGTAAGTTCATAATCTGTGAAAAGAAATGCAACAATGTAATATTCAGTGTTGACAGCTAGATTTTTTGTGGACATGTTCCATAAATATTGATGTTAAAGATGTATTTTTTTGTGAAGAAATGTTTAGAATGAAGTTGATGAATCCATATGGATCTCTATTACAATCCCCAAAGAGGGCACTTTAAGTTGATGATTACTTCTATGTGTAGAAATCTTTATTTATAATTGAATCACTTGTTTATTTTTCAACAAGTTTTTAGTTATTTTTAAATCTTTTTTTCCAAATAGTTCAAGAAAGATCACTACAAATGAGCAATATTTTGCACTGTTATACATTTTTATAAATCAGAAACTGATGACATAGTACTGTATTTTACTAGTTTATCTCTTTTTTTCAACCAAAAATGCTTTTCTCTGATTAGGGGGTACTTGGATTAAAAAAAATGTCCACAGGGGGTACATCACTGAAAAAAGGTTGAGAACCACTGGTCTAGAGGACATGGAATGATGAAACATGGTAGCAAGCACAACAACAAAACAAAACAACGCTATATAATAAACACAAGATAATAGTACTAAAGCAAGCATACACATACAACATACATACATACATTCAACCATGCAAAACCCAACAGTAGTCTACCCCACATGAGGCATTAAAGATAGGTGGTTAATAGGTAAGTTTTCAGTTTCTTTTTGCAGTTGGAGAATGGATAAAGCATCTTGAGGCTCTCATTAAGCTGGTTCCAAATCAGCTGAACCTTACTGCCTTTCAAAATGATATGTCTGCCTCATCAGAGTCCTGTTAAAGGATCATAAAATGTGACGCAACATTTAAAGAAGGCTTTAAAGGGGCTTTATATTGCTGCCTCTTTACAGCAGCAATTAAATCCTCCATAGAAGTGCTGATGTGTCTTAGGCCATGTCTACACTAAATCGTTTAACCCCTTAAACGTATAATTATTTAGCCTAAGCCCGTTTCAGCCACACTAAACCAGTGTTTAAGGTCCTCCTCCTCGGACACATTTTTACACGCGTAAGTCAGCCGTGTTTTTCTTGAATCTCCAGCACTGAGCTTTGTTCGGTCTCATTGATCGTTTACAAAGTGAGTTCGGAGAGGAAGTGACGCCAAAAAGACTGCGCCACAGAGAGATTCATAACAACCGAAGCTAAAAAAATGAAGGCGGGTCATCCAGACATGCCTTAGTTTCTCCTTCTTCTACATGTACAGACGCTTGTGGAAATCACACATGAATACCGTGGGGACGGCGTGGCGAAGTCGGGAGAGTGGCCGTGCCAGCAATCTGAACGTTACTGGTTCAATCCCCACCTTCTACCATCCTAGTCACGTCCGTTGTGTCCTTGAGCAAGACACTTCCCCCTTGGGACCTGGTTAGCGCCTTGCATGGCAGCTCCTGCCATCAGTGTGTGAATGTGTGTGTGAATGGGTGAATGTGGAACTACTGTCAAAGTGCTTTGGGCTCCTTAAAAAGGGGTAGAAAAGCGCTGTACAAGTACAACCATTTACCATTTTACCATTTTTACCTAAAGAGAAGGAAATGCGCGATTGCAGCTATTTCGGATACAACACTTCTCAGACGGCAAGAGAACTTTCGCAGCTGTTATTCTATTTATACCGAAAAACTTTGTCCCTTCCTCCCGTGGATGTGAAACATGCATTGTGTGACTAACAATATTGCTTTATGGATGTGACTGTGAAATGGCCAGGCAGTGTGCATGATACCTGCTGTCAAAAATAACTAGTTAACTCATATGATCAATCTTAAATATTATATTGCATTAATCATGAATATACGCAGATTAATCATGCAATTTTTTTTAGACCGTACATGCTCCTTTACCTTAACCACAGATGGTTACATGACAGTCTGACGGTTATACCCTCAGTTATCAGGTCAATGCAAAAGTCCATGCACATATGAGTGTGGAGGCTCCAACTCATGGGTCTGTTACTTAGTTTTGAGCAAGTAAATAATAGTGCATTCAAGTAAAACTGTTTAAAAATGTTCCTGTGCATTTATAATGAAATATTTGGCTTTTTTTCCCCCATCCATCCATCCATCCATCCATCTTCTTCCGCTTATCCGAGGTCGGGCCGCGGGGGCAGCAGCCTAAGCAGAGAAGCACAGACTTCCCTCTCCCCAACCATTTCGTCCAGCTCTTCCCGGAGGATCCCGAAGCGTCCCCAGGCCAGCCGGGAGACATAGTCTTCCTAATGCGTCCTGGGCTTTCCCCGTGGCCTCCTACCGGTCGGACGTGTCGGAAACACCTCCCTAGGGAGGCGTTCGGGTGGCATCCTGACCAGTTGCCCGAACCACCTCATCTGGCTCCTGTTGATGTGGAGGAGCAACTGCTTTACATTGAGCTCCTACCGGATGACAGAGCTTCTCACCCTATCTTTACGGGACAGCCCCGCCACCCGGTGGAGGAAG
>NC_084614.1:59254889-59312389 GCF_033978795.1 Nerophis ophidion
AAGAAACAAGTCCATGTCAGAAAACCAACACATTTAGCTGAACTGCACCAATTTTGTCAAGAAGAGTGGTCAACATTTCAATCAGAAGCTTGCCAGAAACTTGTGGATGGCTACCAAAAGCGCCTTATTGCAGCAAAACTTGCCAAGGGGCATGTAACCAAATACAAACCCCGTTTCCATATGAGTTGGGAAATTGTGTTAGATGTAAATTTAAACAGAATACAATGATTTGCAAAATATTTCAACCCATATTCAGTTGAATATGCTACAAAGACAACATATTTGATGTTCAAACTGATAAACATTTTTTTTTTTGCAAATAATCATTAACTTTAGAATTTGATGCCAGCAACACGTGACAAAGAAGTTGGAAAAGGTGGAAATAAATACTGATTAAGTTGAAGAATGCTCATCAAACACTTATTTGGAAGATCCCACAGGTGTGCAGGCTAATTGGGAACAGTTGGGTGCCATGATTGGCTATAAAAACAGCTTCCCAAAAAATGCTCAGTCTTTCACAAGAAAGGATGGGGCAAGGTACACCCCTTTGTCCACAACTGCGTGAGCAAATAGTCAAACAGTTGGGGACAGTTGGGTGCCATAATTGGGTATAAAAGCAGCTTCCATGAAATGCTAAGTAATTCACAAACAAAGATGGGGTGAGGGTAACCACTTTGTTAGCAAATTGTCAAACAGTTTTAGAACAACATTTCTCAACGAGCTATTGCAAGGAAATTAGGGATTTTACCATCTACGGTCGTAAAATCATCAAAAAGTTCAGAGAATCTGGAGAAATCACTGCACGTAAGTGATGATATTACGGACCTTTGATCCCTCAGGCAGTACTGCATGAAAAACCGACAGTGTGTAAAGAATATCACCACATGCGTTCAGGAATACTTCATAAAACCACTGTCAGTAACTAGAGTTGGTTGCTACATCTGTAAGTGCAAGTTAAAACTCCACTATGCAAAGCGAAAGCCATTTATCAACAACACCCAGGAATGCCGCCAGCTTCGCTGGGCCCGAGCTCATCTAAGATGGACTGATGCAAAGTGGAAAAGTATTCTGTGGTCTGACGAGTCCACATTTCAAATTGTTTTTGGAAACTGTGGACGTGGTGTCCTCCGGAACAAAGAGGAAAATAACCATCCGGATTGTTATAGGCGCAACGTTCAAAAGCCAGCATCTGTGATGGTATGGGGGTGCATTAGTGCCCAAGGCATGGGTAACTTACACATCTGTGAAGGTATCATTAATGCTGAATGGTCCATACAGGTTTTGGAACAACATATTTTGTCATCCAAGCAACGTTATCATGGACGCCCCTGCTTATTTCAGCAAAAGAATGCCAAGCATTGTGTTACAACAGCGTGGCTTCGTAGTAAAAGAGTGCAGGTACTTTCCTGGCCCGCCTGCAGTCCCCATATGAGTTTCCATATGAGTTGAGAAATTGTGTTAGATGTAAATATAAACGGAATACAATGATTTGCAAATCCTTTTCAACTCATATTCAATTGAATGCACTACAAAGACAAGATATTTTATGTTCAAACTTATAAACTTATTTTTTTATTTTTTTTGCAAATAATTAACTTCAAATTTCATGGCTGCAACACGTGCCAAAGTAGTTGGGAAGGGCATGTTCACCACTGTAACACATCGCCTTTTCTTTTCACAACACTCAACAAATGTTGGGAACTGAGGAAACGAATTAATGAAACTTTGACAGTGGATTTCTTTCCCATTCTTGTTTTATGTAGTGCTTCAGTTGTTCAGCAGTCCGGGGTCTCCGCTGTCGTATTTTACGCTTCATAATGCGGCACACATTTTCGATGGGAGACAGGTCTGGACTGTAGGCGGTCCAGGAAAGTACCCCACACTCCTTTTTTACGAAGCCACGCTGTTGTAACACGTGTTGAATATGGCTTGGCATTTTCATGCTGAAATAAGCAGGGGCGTCCATGAAAAAGACGCCGCTTAGATGGCAGCATATGTTGTTCCAAACCTGTATGTATCTTTCAGCATTAATGGTGCCTTCACAGATGTGTAAGTTACCCAGGCCTTGGGCACTAATGCACCCCCATACCATCACAGATTCTGGCTTTTGAACTATGCGTCAATAACAGTCTGGGTGGTTCGCTTCCCCTTTGGTCTGGATGACACGATGTCGAATATATCCAAAAACAATTTGAAATGTGGACTCGTCAGACCACAGAACACTTTTTCCACATTGCATCAGTCCATCCTAGATGATTTCGGGCCAAGCTGGCGACGTTTTTGGATGTTGTTGATGAATGGCTTTCGCTTTGTATAGTAGAGCTTTAATTTGCACTTACAGATGTAGCGACGAACTGTACTTAGTGACAGTTGTTTTCTGAAGTGTTCCTGAGCCCCTGTGGTGATATCATTTAGAGATTGATGTCGGTTTTTGATAAAGTTCCGTCCCAGGGATCGAATGTCATGGTCATTCATTGTTGGTTTCTGGCCATGTCGCTTACATTTAAATATTTCTCCAGATTCTCTGAATCCTTTGATGATATTATGGACTGTAGATGTTGAAATCCCAAAATGTATTGCAATTGCACTTTGAGAAACATTGTTCTTAAACTGTTTGACTATTTGCTCACGCAGTTGTGGACAAAGGGGTGTACCTTAACCCATCCTTTCTTGTGAAAGACAAAGCATTTTTTGGGAAGCTGTTTTTATACCCAATCATGGCACCTATCTGTTCCCAATTAGCCTGCACACCTGTGGGATGTTCCAAATAAGTGTTTGATGAGCATTCCTCAACTTTATCAGTATTTTTTGCCACCTTTCCCAACTTCTTTGTCACGTGTTGCTGGCATCAAATTCTAAAGTTAATGATTATTTGCACAAAAAAAAGTTCAGCAGTTTGAACATCAAATATGTTGTCTTTGTAGCATATTCCACTGAATATGGGTTTAAAATGATTTGCAAATCATTGTATTCCGTTTATATTTACATCTAACACAATTTCCCAACTCATATGGAAACAGGGTTTATATATAGATTATATATATACAAATGTAAATATACACACACACACATACCTATATATATATATATATATATATATATATATATATATATATATATATATATATATATATATATATATACACATTAATATATATACATTTATATATGTATATAAATATGTATATATATATAAATATGTGTTTATATATATACTGTATACACACACACACGCACACACGGTTAGATCTATCTATGTATATATCTCTCTATATATATGTATACTAGAGATAGATCGATAGTACTTTATTCCTTCAGGAAAATTAAAACAAACTGGTGCTTGATTTTTGTTGTTTTAGTCATCTATTTGTCTTTTTTATTCAGTAACTTTTGTTGCTTTTTAAAGTTCTCTGAATAAAGTTAGTGGATTGGTTATAGTAATTTTCATTTTTATTTTATTTGGCATTGGCACATCACTTGGTCCTGTTGCTTTAAATATGAGTACATATGTATTAAGGAATGCATGTCTTTATTGCATCAACCTCTTTCATCTAATCAACCTCTTTTATCTGCGTACCTTTTTGTCCGCACTGAAATTCCACACCCCATGCATAGTGTTGATGCTTTGACAACGTTGTCATAACGAGTTTAGCGTCCAATGAGCTCACGACGTAAATATGTGAGAACATTGGTTAGTTTGTATTTCTATCACTGTCTCCTCAGCTGGGAAATAGATTGTTGTTTTTAGTAGCACTTTAACGGAATAGATGATTGCCGATGTTACTGTCTTATGCTTGCCAGTTGCAACTAGTCCCCATTGCCGTTTTTTCATATTGAGGACACCAGGTACCACATTTTACTGTTTCTATAACTTGGCCATTAGAACTTTTTCTATTCTAAATAATGTTAGCTTAGTACGTTGTTACTCCGGTTTATCGCTGGTCATTGCAGTCTTCTATGCCACGGTCTCTACTTTGTCTCCTTAAGAGTACAATATGTTCTCAGTCTTTTTTTCACTTTGTTGGCATGAAACATTTTGACTGCTGCGTTCAATTTGGTGTGGTTTTTGCAGTTTCCTGTGCATTTTTATTTCCGCTACACATGCAAACCTTGCTGTACCACCCAAAGGTGTTTCGGGGAACTCTAGTTCTTCCACAGTACACTCTCACTCAAAGCTGAACCTATGCAAAGTTGATATAGTGCAAAATGCATTGGAATGATGAACAAATATGTTTTGTTCATTTAATGTACAGTATGTGTGTGTCAGAGACTTAAAGGGGAGGACAGGAAATGAAAGATGCTTGTTAGAGGTTACAGTTGGCTAACAAGACATCATTTTAGGGAGTGTACTCCTTTTTTTTTTTTCTTTCTCTGTGTTTTGGCTTCTCAGTTGAACTGCGATTATATATTTGGACCGTGAACTTACTGTACGAGCTTCAAGCAGGACTGCAAGACTCCACTGTCTATTCTGACTGTGTTGTAGAAGCTTTACCACATTCGTATACTTTGGTGTCCACTGGTGCTGACATACAGTATACAGTGCATCCGAAAAGTATCCACAGTGCTGCACTTTTTCCACATTTTGTTGCGTTACAGCCTTATTCCTACATGGAATAAATGTGTAAATTGTTTTTATTTTTTTTTATTTTTCAAACTTATTAAAAATTTCAAAAAGAAAAAATCATTTGTAAGAAATCACATGTACATAATTACAGCCTCAAGTCATTTTGAATACGATGCCACAACCTTGGCACATCTATTTTTTGCACATTCCACTTTGCAACACCTCTCAAGCTCTATGGGGTTGGATGGGAAGTGTTGGTTTTCCTCCAGGGTGTATCTGTACATTGCTGCATTCATCTTAGTTTAGTCAGGGAGGTGACCAGGAACCACGGTCACTCTGTCAGAGCTGCAGCATTCCTCTGTGGTTGGAGGAGAACATTCCAGAAGTACAACCATCTCTGCAACGCCATTTCTTTGTAAAAAGTTTGAAAACATGCATCTGAAAGACTCTCACACCATGAGAAAGAAAATTATTTGTTCTGATGAGACAAAAATTTAACTCTTTGGTGTGAATGCCAGGCGACCTGTTTGGAGAAAACCAGGCACCGCTCATCACCAGACCAATACCATACCTACAGTGAAGCATGGTAGTGGCAGCATCATGCTGTAGGGTGTTTTTGGGCGGCAGGAACCGGAAGACAGGTCAGTATAGAGGAAAAGATAATTGCAGAAATGTACAAAGACATTTTGGATGAAAACTAACATTTCTCATCCAACCTGACTGAGCTTGAGAGGTGGGTGCAAAGAGGAATGGTCAAAACTGCCCAGAGATAAGTGTGCCAAGCTTGTGGCATCATATTTAAAAAATAATAATAATAAACTTACAAATTAAATAAATAATAACATTTTCAGATTGTCATTATGGGGTTTTATTATTATTATTCAATTTTGAAATAAAGCTATAACATTACAAAATGAGGAAAAAGTGAAGCACAGTCAATATTTTCGGGATGCACTGGAGCTGTAGTGAAAATGCTACTGTAATTTAATAGTGCAGAAATAATTAAATTGTTATTCTTTTGTACAGTAGTTTGTTTGTTTTGGGCATGCTTAAGTTATACGATAGGATAGGTTTTATTTATCCGACAATGGGAAATTATGTGGTTGCAGTGCAGATGCAAAAAGTCCCCCAAAAAATAAGGTAAAAAAATGGGGAAACAGAGGGAAACATCAAATGACACAATATACAGTAAATAAGCAACCAACTGTCACTTCAGCTGCGCCATTTCTACATACAGCTCCAAAAGTAAAAAACTAAATAACACAAAAATTAGCAATAAGTAATACATATTGCGCACATACAGTTGCACCATGCTTAGACTAACAACAAAACAAAACAAAACAAAAACACAATTTCGACACGTGCACACCATCGTCTCATGGGGGTTGTAATGAGGAACATCACATGTTAATTAAATTAACACTTGCATAAATCAAGATTTCGGTATTCGAAAAGGACTTGGAAGAAGCTGAGGTTATATTTACCATAGTCTTTCTGTATGTCTTAGCAATTACTGATAGTGTGTTCATTGACCTGTTCAATAACAAATAACAAAACATAGCCTTTGAAGTTTCCACACTATTGATAAGCTGCAGCCCGAGTGCGACATGTTCTTTTTTTTTTTCAAATATTTTGTTCTTTTTTTTTTTTTTAGATCATGATTGAGTTTTGTCCAGGAGGAGCTGTTGATGCCACAATGCTAGGTAAGTCCCTCTACATCAGGGGTGTCCAAAGTGCGGCCTAGGGGCCATTTGCGGCCGGCGGGTAATTTTTTAACGTCCCCACGGCACATTTTAAAAATACTATGGAACATTTTTAAAACGTAAAAAGTGATATATATGAGCAAACGGGTGAAATGTAACAAGAACATGTTGCAATGTTTACTCTCATAACACAAAACTGCCATGCAGGCTGTTTCTTTCTTTAAAAAATAATAATGAATCAAAATCAATGTCATTATGAATTATTGACCTATTCAAGGCTCCAATTACGTCACGTAAAATTTTCCACTTTGAGATATTTTTGGGGGAAAATGTTGCATATTTTGTGTTTGCCATATAAAAAACTGAGCTGTTTATTTAAAGAAAGGCCTAAAATGAACAAACAAAAAACATAAAAAACAATAACATTTATAATTGACGGATAGACCTGAAGTTGATCTCGAGATTATTGTGTTAAAAGTAAACAGTAAAAAAAATGTATAACTTATTTTTTTAACACTTAAATGAGTAGGACCCTTTTGGATCCCCAATCATTTTGGTGTGATTTGTTTTTAAGTGTCATTGCTCAAAAAATAACAATGAATTAAAATCAATGGTGTTATGAGTTATTGACTTTTTTAAGGCTCCAATTATTATATAATCTCAAATATTCCTCTTAAAAGAAGTCGGGTGACAATATTGAATATGTTGTGTTTTTTTCCATCAAAAAACAGGGTTTTCTTTGACAAAAAGAGCATACAACTTAAATCTTTATATTGACAGATGGACCTAATGTTGATCTGGAGATTTAAAACTTGAATAATAATAAAATGAAATAATACTGAATAAAGACACATTTTTAATATTTTTTATTGACCCAAACCCTTTGGGGTCCATGGGATCAAGCTTGAGTGGAGGCCTAAATGTACAAATATCGTACTGGTTTTTAAGATAAAAAAAATGTCAAAATGGCCCCCGCTTGCTTTGATTTTTCAGTGTGCGGCCCTCAGTGGATAAAGTTTTTACACCCCTGCTCTACATGGTTAACAACTCTGTCTAACTTGAGTCTTTATCACTATTCAAGTACCCTCCACATTTTAAACAATGCTTCTGGACCAAATTGGCCTTGAAGGCTATAGCGAGCAGACACAGAGGAGTCCTTTGCTGTGGGAAAGCCCCCCGTCTGTTTTTACCATATAAGCCACATCCTCGTATCCGCGTGTCCCCCCAACTGCAGCTAACTAAACACACATTATCTTACTTAGGATTACGGCATCAATACAACTTGAGAGGCTTTTCTAGTCACAGCATGACCTTGTTTAATCTTTTTGCCAGTGGAATTCACTCACTAGATCAGCACCTACCCACTTATCTGAATTTGCAAAGTCTGCATTTGGAATACTTCATTCCACCTCCTGTATCTTCTTTTCATCAGAGTTGGATCGAGGGCTGACGGAGCCACAGATAAAGGTGGTCTGCCAGCAGATGCTGGAGGCTCTGACGTACCTTCACTACATGAAGATCATCCACCGAGACCTGAAGGCCGGCAATATCCTCCTCATGCCAGAGGGGGACATCAAACTCGGTGAGTTCATTCCATTCCATCCATACATCTTCTTCTGCTGCTTATTCGAGGTCGGGTCGCGGGGGCAGCAGCCTAAGCAGGGAAGCCCAGACTTCCCTCTCCTAAGCTACTTCGTCCACACAGAAAGATTCTGTAAATGTTTATTTACGTACCTTAATGTCTGTAACACGGCAGTAAAACCACTGATCAAACAAAACAGAAGTCGTCGTCAAGGACCAACTAGCTGCGGACGCTAGCTCTCCAATCAGCTAAACAGACTCAATAACTCCACATTGACGTTTTGGTGAGTTCCCTGAAGAATTTGTGAATCTGAAAAATACAAAAAACAATGCTGTTGTAAGTTAATAATACTTACACAGACACTCGTAAACAACACTAGCATCTTCACATTACTATAGCACGTGCACATATCCATGAAAACACCCCGACAGACATCACATATGGGAGGGTTTAGTAAGTAAGACATGTTTTACTTATACTGTAAAACTTACAAACGTTTGGAGTTATGAATAAAGTATCCAGACAAGTAGAAACGCTGTGGACAGCTGGAAGAAACAGTACCACTAAATGGAAGGACACCGAAGCAACTGTAGTGAGGGGACTTGTCCTGCTTGTTTTTTTTTTTACTTTTTATTATGGCCGATTACGAAGAAAAATCTACAAGTAACCACAACGTTTTATAAGCCGCAGAGTTCAAAGTGTAGAAAAAAGTAGTGGCTTATAGTCTGGAATGTACGGTAAATGTATATATGTTTTAGCCTTTTTAGGGAAAATATTTGCATCATCACCAATTATGCAAATCATATGATGATGTCATATTGACATAGCGTCGGCTCGCTGTCACCACAACCCAAGTCACACCCTCTCATTGTCACAAGTATATTGGCAATCTTTGGTAAACATTGTGGTAAACATTGCAGACCCTTCTACATTCTGATTCTGAAAAAACATTTCAGGTGTTATGTGATACTTTTGGAGATCTTAAAATGAAAGCACCTATTCTCCTCAATGAGCAGCCAGTGCTTGTGCGCCCCCACCCCCCACAGGTGGCTTTGTCTAGATCAGTGGTTCTCAAATGGGGGTACTTGAAGGTATGCCAAGGGGTACGTGAGATTTTTTTTAAATATTATAAAAATAGTAACAATTCAAAAGTCCTTTATAAATATATGTATTGAATAATACTTCAACAAAATATGAATGTAAGTTCATTAACTGTGAAAAGAAATGCAACAATGCAATATTCAGTGTTGACAGCTACATTTTTTTGTGGACATGTTCCATAAATATTGATGTTAAAGATTTATTTTTTTGTGAAGAAATGTTTAGAATTAAGTTCATGAATCCAGATGGAACTCTATTACAATCCCCAAAGAGGGCACTTTAAATTGATGATTACTTCTATGTGTAGAAATCTTTATTTATAATTGAATCACATGTTTTTTTTCAACAAGTTTTTAGTTATTTTTATATCTTTTTTCCAAATAGTTCAAGAAAGACCACTACAAATTAGCAAAATTTTGCACTGTTATACAATTTAATAAATCAGAAACTGATGACATAGTGCTATATTTTACTTCATCTCTTTTTTTCAACCAAAAATGCTTTGCTCTGATTAGGGGGTGCTTGAATTAAAAACATGTTCACAGTGGGTACATCACTGAAAAAAGGTTGAGAACCACTGGTCTAGATGGCAGCAAACCAAAAAATACAAAACTACTTGATTTAGAAACTACATTTTCATTTCTACACATATATATTTTTTTGCTTTTCATATTTGCTACTTGTCTCTGTAGAAATGACAAAGCGGAAACACTGCGCTGCTAATATTAGCCTGTGTGTTGACTTGTACATGCTACAACTACTTCAGGTTGAGCAGGGATGGGATTTATCCGGCCTTATTCCTGGGTGGGTGGGTTAAGCATTGCAAGGTAGTCTGCTGAAATTGATAGCAACTGACGCTGTGGTCAAAGTTGGAATCGCCACAAAACACATTTTAACGTATTCAACACTGTACTGCCGTCTGGTGGCTAAGGTGGATAGTGCACCCCTCCGCCCCAATTTGTCACTTTTCATGTTTTAGGTAAACTACTGTAATTCACAGCTACCATGTGTCCTACTAAAACCATGCAGCTGGCACTCAGATCTGCATGTCATTGAAGGTGACTGCATCAAACATACAGTATAGTATGAGTGTGTGGATCCAAAACAATTTTCTTCAGCTAAACTCAGACAAGACTGGAATCATGGTCTGCGGCCCACAGAAGCTGAGAATGTAATGCAAACTAAACTCTTCCTTCTCCATTGTTTTTGTTGCCTGATTCTTACTGATGATTCATTCAATGCGTTGCAGTTTTTTTTGCAATTTCTTATGCTCCCGTCGTGGGTTGTGCAGGATGAAAATACAATTGATAAAACGTGACAAACGAGCACAGCTGCATGTAACCAGAAATAATTTTCACAAAGTGTAATACTACGGTGTTTTTTTGCATTTTTTACTCACTGGCTTTGTTTTAGAAAATGTGTACGTCTTTCACCAAAAGCATGAATCGCATTGTTGCATCACATTGCAGACTTGCACATATGTTGCTGTTTCTTTGACTTTTAGTGCACACCAAAGCATCATTATGTGTGGCAAAACATCTCTGAAAGTTTGACATGCTTTCACTTTTTATGGGTCCGTTTTTGAAGAGTGTGCCACATTCTTCACATTGCACTGCAGAAGTTGTGGACCAGTGGCTAGCGAATTTCACATGTAAGCCATAACACTCCAAAAGAGTAGCAGAAAGCGGTTGGTGTAATGTGTCATTTTCGGCAGCGTTGACATGCAAACACCAGACTTGAAATATAAAGGTATAGTTAGGTTTTCAAGTGGAACAACTTGAAATACTTACTGTAGATGTATTTTTAGAAATGCAGGCAGCAGCAAAATGTTTGCACTTCGGCGTTATTTTTCCCCTCGTTCAACTGGCTTTACCTGCTACCACGTCACAGTGCTGCACATTGTCATGGTTCTTTTATGACCAACGTGCCAAGGTGTTTTCTTGTGCCATTACTACATTCTGGAGTTTCACACTATTTTTTCGATGATAGCATTGGGTGTTGCCTCTTTAAAGTCATTGGAAATGTTTGTTTGGCACACAACGATGGAGGAGAGCCACGCTAACGATTAGGGGTGTATCGATTCATTTTAAGGATTTCATTAAATTCAGAATTTTTGTTTGCCGATACGATCCAGGATCGATATTATTATTTTTTTAAGAACGATCAATCCAAAACGATTAAGTAACTTTTTAGATAAACTAAATCAAGCAGTGTGACTGTGAAATGAATACTGGATAATGGACAATGCAGGTGAAGTTTCCTATGTTTCTGTTATTTCTTGTAAGGGAATTAGGTATAAAAAATATGGATACAAATAAATAAAAATTATTGGCAATGTGTTCACATTTATTTGAATAATGTACAACCAACATGTTAGGTGGAATTAACAAGAACAAACACTTTTGGCTCTCATTTTGGATATTCAAGAAATGTTCAATACAAGTACAGGAACTAACATTTTAGCAGTCGATTCAACTGCTACTTCTGCTTTTGTTTTTTAACAATTAATAAAATATTAATAGCAAAAATATAGTGCAGCCAATATCTCTTCAGGTTGAATTAGAAATAGATTCACCTGCTACTTTTACTGTTGTTTTCAAACGTAGAAATAATTGAAATGCAACCAAATCTTTTCAGGTTAAATTAAAAGTAGTTGTATACTTTGACTCTTTTTTTTTTTTTTTTTTTTTTAACATCAAAATAATACAAACATAAAATAAATGAATATAAAACCTTAAGTGGGGATAGGTTGATTGCCAACAATAAATTGGCCCTAATTTGTGAATGTGAGTGGGAATGTTGTCTGTATCTGTGTTGGCCCTGAGATGAGGTGGCGACTTGTTCAAGGTTGTACCCCGCCTTTTGCCCGAATGCAGCTGAGATAGGCTCTAGCAGCCCCCGTGAGCTCGAAAGGGACAAGCGGTAGAAAATGGATGCATAGAAGTGCAACCAAATCCCTTCTTAGTTAAATTAGCTGTGGTTTACCTGCTACTATTGTCATTTCAGTAAAACTGCTACATTGTCATTTCAGTAAAACTGCTACAATAGTAAAGAAAAGTCATAACAAATTCAAACGCCACAAACACAATAACACGAAGCCGCAACACACTAACTTACATTCACAGCACAATTATAACAGGCACAACAAATACAAACGCCACAACAACATAAAGCCATAACATATTAACTAAAAGCCAAACTACTATATCAAGATGGAACGAAAGTGACAGCGGACAAGTTTCGGGGACTCACCGACATCCTGAGACAGAAAGTTGAAAATGGTGTAATGAACAAAGTTGTAAAAGTAAGTGAAATGTGACCACATTTTCAGCCATAAATAACTTTTTTTCAATGACACTAATATACTACGTTCAGGTAGTTTCTCCATCGCCGTAACTTGATCCGTGTCTGTCGTGCCCTTGTTTGCTTGAAGTTGTGTTGCGTCTTTATACTAATTTGTTGTGGCGTTTGTATTTTTGTGGCTTTTGCAGCCATGCTGTAGCTTAAAATTGTTGGGTTGTAATTTATGATATTGTCTTGTCACGGTTACAATTTTTGTGACCTTTCTAAGCCTACGTATGCATCTGCTATTGTTGTTGTGCCCACTCCACAGACGGGTAGACAGACATGAGTAACGATTGACGTCCTTATTAAAGTTGTTAAACTTCATATTAATAAGTCTGCCGTTCTTAAATCCAATATTTCCTTTTTCTAGTATCGACAAAATGGATCGATTTCGTTTTAAAATGATGTTGGATTGCTACCTTTTCTCGAAGGCAAACTTGCAGAGCACAAATCGATAGAGTGAATCTAAGGGATATCAATCGTATTATATCAATTAATCATTACACCCCTACTAATTATCGCTCATAGGAAAGAAGATAACTAATTAAGATGAACAGAGGCCCCTATTAAAGGGGAACTGCACCTTTTTTGAAATGTTGCCTATTAATCACAATCATTATGAAAGACATGACGACATATATATTTTTTTGTTAATGCATTCTTGTTGGCCCTGCGATGAGGTGGCGACTTGTCCAGGGTGTACCCCGCCTTCCGCCCGATTGTAGCTGAGATAGGCGCCAGTGCCCCCCGCGACCCCGAAAGGGAATAAGCGGTAGAAAATGGATGGATGGCATTCTAACTCGTAAATAAAAAGTTTGCTTACATCAGAGCAAAAAGGTAGGTCTTTTATGCCACTCATATAACCCAATAAAAAAAATAATCCAAAAAGCGCCAACAATACTCCATTTATATTTCATGACTTGAATATTAACCAAGTATTAGTGCTATTTTTTTTAGAAAGCGCTAACGAAGATGAACTATGTATAGCCGCACCGTGATCACGAGCGTCAGTGCCAATATTTACATCATTGACTGGTAACAATGTTTTAAAGCATAAATCATGCCTGTCACTACAAAATAATTGAAGGACGAGGATGTAATCAGACAAGATGGTACACTTTTAAAGGCAATTTAAAACCCGGAATGGCAAGAACGACACAAAAAGACGCTTGGTTCCACCCCTCTTTTCTTTGTGAAAAGTGAGTCATTTTTTATCTAAAACAGGAATGTAACACTATACTAGCATTCGAAATCCCAATGACAGCAGACAATGCACAGTAAGTGATGATTTATTATGTTTGTTGGCTCTCATAAAGTCAGCAGTGAGTAGTAAAAGTAGAAAGTGATGTAGTTTAAAAAAAAAAAAGCGTACACTGCGTAAATATTAAATGTTAATATTAATGTTCCCGTTACTACATTGCATACTGTATATACTTACATCATGTATATAACTCCTTAATGGAGGTGTTTGGATGTTTTCAAAGGGCTTTCATAGGCAGAATAGGGTGACTAACATAGGCTCCATTGTAAGAGGACTTTCAATTGCATTTATTTAATCTTCAGAATGCATAATGATTGTGAATGAAAGGCAAAATTCCCCCCAAAAGTGCAGTTCCCCTTTTAGTCAAAGTCAATACTATGAGGGAAAAACAATTCAAAGTACCAAAGGATTTTACAAGTTTAGACAGGATGACGCTACACCTTTTAATTTGTTTTTTCTTTGACTTTCTTTTCAGCGTGTTCCACAGATTGCCAATGCACTTGTAGTGTTGTGGGTATTGTGGGGGGCATGGCCGGGACGTGGTCAATATTACGACATATCCTTTGCATAATTGATAATATGCCTATAGTGTGGTTTCCACAGAGCTGTGCGACACAATATATTTGGATGGTTTCATTCATCCAGGTCATTATATTCTCAGGAAATTCAATGGATAGCAACTAGACTGTTCAGTTGATATGCCAACCGTCCTTGCCTGACATGCATTTCTCCTGTTGGAGGATAAATACTTGGGGTTTTGGCACCAGCATCTAGACTCAATCTGACCAACCAAAGTCTATGAGCATGATCTGAGGAAGCCTGCTTGGATGAGAGGCAAAATGTCTCCTAAGACAAACTGAACAGTCCAGTTGCGGTGTGCTAGACCAGGGGTTCTTAATCTTGTTGACCTTGTGGCCCAATGTTTCCATTACAGAGAGGCTCAGGGAAGACATGTATTAACACTGAATCAGAAATCTTTCTCTTGATTTTAATCACATTCAATTATTATATCTAACCTACTTAGTTTACAGGTTAACAACCTAGTCAAATGATATGAAACCATGTGTCATCCACAAAAACTATTTAACACATTAAACTTAGGCTTAGGTCAGTCTGATTTACGTACTACCCAAATATATTGCGTAAAGGACTCATAAATTACTGATGAAAAATACATGTACAGTTATGTAGTGCTGAGTAATCAATAAAATATGTTAATCAAGTATATTTCTTAACTCAAAAATTTAAGTGCAAATGAAAATACAACTCCACCACTTAGTCATATGTTTTGTGCTACAAAACTGACTTTTGCACCAGACTTCTTCTGTTTGTTTCATATTGTCATTAGTGCCACAAGTGGTGGAAGAGTGTATTACAACTGAGTATTGCTGAGGCCCATATGGACCAGAGCTGAGAAACATAATTTTTGGAGGCTGTCGAGGGTTCGCTCACGGCCCAACAATGGGCCCCTGCCCTATTGTTAAATGGGTCATATCATGATTTTTTTATTCTACATTTAAAACACTTCCTTGTGGTCTACATAACATGTAATGGTGGTTCTTTGGTCAAAATATTGCAAAGATTATATTTACAGACCATCATCAAGTCACTTTCTGACCGTCGTTTCAGGATGTGCCGTTTTGTGGGTGGTTTTATTTACGTAGTTCCACTTCGACAACGTCTTCCTCCCGTCATCTTCGTTGTACCAGTGTGGCGTGCAAGGACGGGAGTCGAATAAAGTGTCAAAAGATGGAGGTAACTGTTTTAATGACATTCAGACTTTACTTGAATCAACAACAGAGCAGCATCTCCTCAGTGGCTGACTAGTGCAACAACAATGCTGGAAATGTGACCCGTGGAAAACCGTCCGACCAGAACTGTCTTATAATGAATTGTTACTCTACTTCATCATACATATGTTGTGAATAGCAGATCAAGAAGTTCATTACATTATTTTGACATAATACTACAGTTCTAAGAACATTGAAGGGCCTACTACTTTATCTAACAATCAAAATAAAAAGGTTTTTCTGGCTTTACCACATGACTAACACCTACCCTGTACTTAATCAAGCAATGGCAAAACGTATCATGTAACTGTACTACTGAGTTTGTTTGTGTTGTGTGTGTGCGTCCCTCAACAAAGCACATACCACTCTACCTATTTAACATATTACAAGGTGCTAACAGAACCAACAAAGAGATTGCCAGACTGTCACTGAATGTAAACATTACAGAAGCCAAGTGTGCTGTTCATTTATCTAAAGCAGTGGTTCTCAACCTTTTTTCAGTGATGTACCCCCTGTGAATTTTTTTTTAATTCAAGTACCACCTAATCAGAGCAAAGCACTTTTGGTTGGAAAAAAAGATGAAAAAGTAAAATACAGCACTATGTCATCAGTTTCTGATTTATTAATAAATTGCTCATTTGTAGTGGGGTTTTTTTTCAACTATTTAAAAAAAAAAGATATAAAAATAACTAAAAACTTGTTGAAAATAAACAGTGATTCAATTATAAAAAAAATATTTCTACACATATAAGTTATCATCAACTTAAAGTGCCCTCTTTGGGGATTGCAATAGAGATCCATCTGGATTCATCAACTTAATTCTAAACATTTCTTCACAAAAAAATAAATCTTTAACATCAATATTTATGGAACACGTCCACAAAAAAGCTAGCTGTCAACACTGAGTATTGCATTGTTGTATTTTTTTTTCCACAGTTTATGAACTCACATTCATATTTTGTGTTATTCAATAAATATATTTATTAAGGATTTTTGAATTGTTGCTATTTTTAGAATATTTAAAAAAAAATCTCACGTACCCCTTGGCATACCTTCAAGCACTCCCACCACATTTGAGAACCACTGATCTAAGGGACCTTAGGGACTTGACTTCTCTCTTCGCTATTCCTATGTTGTATATTCCTGAGAATCTGCTGTTTTCAAGCACCTAGATCATAAAGCCAGTCAAAGATCATCTATATGACGGCACTCTACTGTTTTAAGAATCTGCTACAAAAATGTTAGTCCGTTCCAAGTATTTGGAACTGGAATAGCCTGTCATAGTCCACTGCGCACCATTAGGTAGGGGGAACCAAACACGAATGATACTAAAGTGGACTGAAAGTGATACTTTTCACAAACAGATGACATGCACAATAGGCTGAAGTGTTGTGCTTTTGTACATGTGACAAACCATCCACTTACATTTGCTTTCAGTTTTGTCTCGTTAATGAAAACTTGCACAGTTTTTGTCCCAAAAGAGCAATATTTAGCTCGTCATCATGGTTATTTACAGTTAAAAAAATGTCATTATGAATTGCAAAATGTATTTTTGCTTATTATAGTCACTCTACACCATTTTACAATGAAATACTAGGGAAAAAATACCCTAGTAACTCCAATATTTTTTTTTTTCTTCTTAGCTGATTTTGGTGTATCTGCCAAAAACACCAAAACCCTCCAGAGAAGAGATTCTTTCATCGGCACGCCATACTGGTGAGTACGATATATTCTCCCATACAACACAGCAATGTGTAATAAACCTGGTATGTTACGTTTATTTGGGACGCATAGTTATAGTTTTAGTTCTTCCCACATTGAAATGACTACCTTCCACGTGCGGTTGAAGTGTCATAAATAAAGCAAAATGTAAGGTTTTTCGGGAATGCTTTTGATCTTGTACCCACAGCTCATCCATTATCCTACAAGAAGTGTGACGTTGTAACTCAGCTCATAGCTTTAATCCTGCAGTGTTGTCACAACAGACCCTTTCCCTCCTCCATTTCTAACCAAACTGGCAATCTTCTTTGAAGGTTTTAGCGGTGAACCTTTAGCCACAAGGTTCTCCCCCCTGTGTGAATGTTGCCCAGTCAATCATTGTCTAGAAAAGGTTCAACATCCATTCAGAAAGGCCCGTCCACCTCAGCAACAACACGACACAATGAGTTCTGAAAAGGCTGTATTACCCACAAGTCTTAGTTTTAGGCTTTGTGATTACAAAAATCAACACAAAAAGTGGTGTGCAAACATCACTTTCTTTACTGTTTGAACAATCAGATTAATGTTGCAGGGTCTTTCTAAGAACCATTAGCATGTTGTCAGCAAACAAGCTGAGCAAGCTGACTGTAAGCAAATAATGAAATATTACTGTATCAAATCCTTGGAGCCACAAAATGTCTGTAGCTAATCACTGAGGGTTGCACTACAAGTGACCTCTCTCTGTCTGCCAGGATGGCCCCCGAGGTGGTCATGTGCGAGACCATGAAGGATGCCCCGTATGACTACAAGGCGGATATCTGGTCCCTGGGAATTACTTTGATCGAGCTTGCCCAGATAGAACCTCCGCACCATGACCTTAACCCGATGAGGGTGCTGCTAAAGATTGCCAAGGCGGATCCCCCCAGCCTTGAACAACCAAACAAATGGTGAGTCATGCATTTAAATATTTCCCTTAATTATGTAAATTTCTGTATCGGTCCATTCCATCCTTGTTCTACAGTGTACTGTTTATCCTCACGAGGGTCACAGGTTTGCTGGAACCTAACTTAGCTGACTTCAAGCGAGAGGCGGGGTACACCCTGGACTGGTCATGGTGGATCAGCAATAATTTGTATTTTTATTAATTGCAAACCATGTATTCAACCTCCACTCTAATAGACGGCATGCTCTGATCAATTATAGAAAATGGTAAATAATCAAAATAACTTTACTATAAACCATGTTTCATAGTGAATGTCATTGCTACAATACACACTACCTCTGTATCTGTGTCCTTAAAGCTGGCGTTTATAGGTAAATTGAATGAGAATGTCTTTCTGTCCAGAGGGAAATAAAATCTGTCCTTTAGTAATTGACATTAGATGTAATATTTCTTTAAATAGAGCAATATAGGGGTGTAACGATTGATCAATACGTGGATAGATCGATTAATGTTGCTAGTATTTAAGTAGATCGATCTGTGATGACAGTCAAAACATATCAGGTAAATATTCCCTCTAATATACTGAAAATATTGTCTGATTACAAGAACATTTGAAAGTGTAGGTAAATATACTGTTAAAATGTTGGTTACTGTATTTTTTTATGTGTTTGAATATTGAAAATGTGTGCAGAAAATGTTTAATCCTGTTAATTCAACCTAATTCAAATTAGAATGCATTGGCCATTAATTGTTTTTTACTCACTTGTTTGTATCCATAATTTTCCAATCCAAATGTATTTATACATAACTCTTTTACAAGAAATAACAGGAATATATGATACTTTCCACTCAGTGTCCACTATTTAGTATTTCATCCAGTATTTATTTTAGAGTAACACTGGTTGTTTTTTTTGCCCAAAAGTTACTGAATTGATTTTAGCTCCCTGAATCTTTCTTGGGTCGAATATTTGTAAAAAAAAAAAAAAAAAAAAAAAGAGATGGTCCCTGAATCATGATGGCAACCACAAATATAGAATCAAATCAAATCAAATTGTTGTTAAAACCTATATTTTAACAAATATTGTATTGGTATTTTGTTGTTGTACTTTGATTAAATTCAATTGTACACTTCAGCTTGACAGATGCCAAGTGCTGCTGTAAGAATATATTTGTCCATGCGGGACGAAAAAAAACAACATTTACTATCCGGTAGGGATGGGCCGATTGATCGGTCACCGATCAGTATCAAATTATTTTTTTGTGAAAAACTATGTAATCGCCATTGCTGATTAATGCCCTGGGTTTTAGTACTCTGGCTGACACAGCTACAGTAGCAGCTAAATATTGCCCCCCCCTAAAACAGTGTTGCGCCACTCTACTCCCCTAAGATACCGGTAGTTATAATCACCTCCATTAACGCATTTCTTAGTTTCTCTATCAAGTATCATCACTGGAAGCTGAAGTTAACATGATACACACTAAGAGCAAACCAGGAGCAGGCATGCTGATAAAAGCTAAGCTGGCCGCTAAGATAACTTGCAACAACACCAAAAAATAAGTGCTTAATAAAGTTAAAGAAGTGTAGAGGGAACAACGTTATCGCAGAAAGTAAACAGATTTTAACAGGAAATTAACAAGTAGATTAATAAGAGTTAGGGAGAGGCTGATATAAAAAGCAGTGTTGGTGTGTCAGCATTGACACAGTCTGTACAAGACATGTAGAAAGAGGGCAGAGCGATTTATAAATTGTTAAGTGTCAATACCAAGGGTAGTATCACTATATGATCGATACTGGAGCAATTAGGTTGATATTTTAAATTTTTCCAAACATTTTTTTGGGTTGTTTCTGTCAATGTTAAACTGTGGGAATAATTCCCTGCACACATGAGGATTTTAGGGCAAAAGCTAAAGGATTTCAGTGAGTAGTAATATCCATCCATCCATCCATCCATAATCTTCCGCTTATCCGAGGTCGGGTTGCGGGGGCAGCAGCCTAAGCAGGGAAGCCCAGACTTCCCTCTCTCCAGCCACTTCGTCTAGCTCTTCTCGGGGGATCCCGAGGCGTTCCCAGGCCAGCCGGGAGACATAGTCTTCCCAACGTGTCCTGGGTCTTCCCCGTGGCCTCCTACCAGCTGGACGTGCCCTAAACACCTCCCTAGGGAGGCGTTCGGGTGGCATCCTGACCAGATGCCCGAACCACCTCATCTGGCTCCTCTCGATGTGAAGGAGCAGCGGCTTTACGTTGAGCTCCTCCCGGATGGCAGAGCTTCTCACCCTATCTCTAAGGGAGAGCCCCGCCACCCGGCGGAGGAAACTCATTTCGGCCGCTTGTACCCATGATCTTATCCTTTCGGTCATGACCCAAAGCTCATGACCATAGGTGAGGATGGGAACGTAGATCGACCGGTAAATTGAGAGCTTTGCCTTCCGGCTCAGCTCTTTCTTCACCACAACGGATCGATACAACGTCCGCATTACTGAAGACGCCGCACCGATTCGCCTGTCAATCTCACGATCCACTCTTCCCCCACCCGTGAACAAGACTCCTAGGTACTTGAACTCCTCCACTTGGGACAGGGTCTCCTCCCCAACCCGGAGATGGCACTCCACCCTTTTCCGGGCGAGAACCATGGACTCGGACTTGGAGGTGCTGATTCTCATTCCGGTCGCTTCACACTCGGCTGCGAACCGATCCAGTGAGAGCTGAAGATCCTGGCCAGATGAAGCCATCAGGACTACATCATCTGCAAAAAGCATCATCTTTTTGCTTTTTGCAGATGAGTAGTAATATGTCGTTTTTTATTTTGTTTCGTTACTGTTTTTGACTGTGTTTTGAGCAAACAGTTGTCCGTAATAAAAGAATAACTAACTACTTTAAATATTCTCAAACGGTCAATAGCACTAACCATAAATACATTGAAAATTCTCCCCAATAGACAATCAGTTTCAGAATCAACAGCTCAAACCCTGTTTGGAACATTCCTTGTATCCACAAAAAAAAAACAGTAAAAAAATCTATATTTTAGTGACTTACAGGGTAATAAAGTACTTTACGGAATAATGTGTATTGTACTTATAGATACAACAGTTTTACAGCGACCTATTTCTTTAAATTCCAATAATGGAAACATAAAGCCATTCATACAAACATATTTTAAATATATTTGTACATATAAAGGCAGACCTTTTGCATGGATACTCGGTTCTGCTATTCAATTGCCTAGTTTCTGCATTCCCATGCAGACTATAGAAACAGTGACATTGCACCTGAAGAAATGCTGATAGGCCCACTTTTACGACTCACTCACTTTTATGAGTCTCGATGTGCAGCACTGCATTCATAAAGGTACTAAAAGAAGTCCCGGGACGCGCCGCATAGCCTTCATTCCTGTCGAGACCTACGTTTTTACAAAAGCCAGCTGTGCACAGGAGATGATCCACATGTATCAACACGACACGTCCAGAACTGTTCTGTTCTTAACGTTTTGCTATATCACGTCATGTCTCCCCCGGTTTTTTCTCAAACTAATCCTGAACTAATAATACATTTTTGCAGGTCACCAGAGTTTAAAGATTTCCTGAGGAGAGCGTTGGATAAGAACCCCGAGACCCGCCCGACTGCAAAGCAGCTCCTGGAGGTGAGAGGATAATCAATTTAAATTAAGGAACAATACAAGAAAATATTTGAACTGATTTGCACATATAGCAGCTTTCAAAATCACATTTTCCTTCTAAAAATAGATCTCAAATCCCACATTACTAAAAAGGGAAAGTGCCTTCATGGACAAAAAAACAATATAAAGATACTCTGCCCAGTCTCAAAGGGTGTCATGACATATTAAAACATGATGCCCATTTACTACCAGAGCCCACTCTTTCTAGGCAAAAAAAAATGAACATGGTGTGTGTGGTTTCAAGCACCACAGCAGCATATATTAAAATTCCGAGCCACAGTTTCCTGGCCTTAAATCCCAAAGCTGAGGGAACGCCAGCTGTTTACATTCCCAGTCCAGGCCGCGCGAACATGTCGGGATCACGCCTCGCCTCTCTCTCCACAAGCCAGCCAGTTAGAGAAGGGAGAGATGAAAAGCGGCGATCCAGGCAGGCCATTGGGTGGTGGTGGGGAAGAGACGGGCGCGGCTCGGTTTTTGGTGCCTTGCTGGATGTTTTAGATGTGTATCACAGTCTGCTTGTGATGGCCGTCCGATAACTTTGCTTTCAAAAAGTTGTGTTTGCATATGGCATCTTTTTAGGTCAGAGGAGGAGCCTGTTGGAATGTAATATAATCGGGAATCATAGATAAGTTGTGTGCAGGATTCTAGAAAAAAAGTTACATGACATGGTAGTGAGCCTCGCAGGAATTTTTCCGAAAAGTTTCTCATAATCAGAATTTTGGTCGCATGTTGTTTCTGTATTATCTGCATTATTCAAAACCAGTTTAAATCAGAGTACAGTAAATGTAGTATACAGTGCATCCGGAAAGTATTCACAGAGCTTTACTTTTTTGATATTTTGTTAAGTTACAGCCTTATTCCGAAATGGAATACATACATTTTTCAGTAAATGCCCCTTTGGGTACACCCTGAACAAGTCACCACCTCATCGCAGTTAATGACAATGTGATTATATTTTTTTTAAATAAATTTTTTTTTTTTAAAATCACATACGATTAAATATTCAAAGATTTTCAGCAATACTTTGTTGATGAACCTTTGGCAACATTTATAGCCTCAAGTCTTTTTGAATACATGCCACACGCTTGGCACACTTATATTTGGGCGGTTGTGCCCATTCCTCTTTGCAGCACCTCTCAAGTTCTCTTAGGTTAGATAGGAAGTGTTGATTTTCCTCCAGGATGTCTCTGTACATTGCTGCATTCATCTTAGTCTAGTCAGGGAGGTGACCAAGAACCCTAAGGTCACTCTGTCAGAGCTACAGCATTCCTTTATGGAGAGAAGAGAACCTTCCAGAAAGACAACCGTCTCTCCAGCAATCCACCAATCAGCTGTATGATATAGTGGCCGGATTGAAAACATTTTTTTTTGCGAAAGTTTGCCAAAATGCACCTAAAGACTGTCACATCACGAGGAACAAAATTCTCTGGTCTGATAAGACAAGGATTGAACTATTTGGCGTGAAGGCCAGGCGTTATGTTTGGAGGAAACCAGGCACCGCTCATCACCAGGCCATACCCTCCCTACAGTGAATCATGATGGTTGCAGCATCATGTTGTGGGGATGTTTTTCAGCGGCAGGAACTGGGAGACTAGTCAGGATTAGGGATGCAACTAACGATTATTTTGATAGTCGATTAGTCAACGATTACCTTAACGATTAATCAGATAATAAAGCGTACACATATTTAATGGCTCTAATTTTTCCATGGACTTCTAAATGCAGCTTAAGTTAATTTAGGCATGTGATAACTGACAAAAAATACTGTTAACAGTCAAAACAGCATTAATGAAAACAAGCAACAAAACACAATACCTGGTGACTTCCTCAAAAAGGAAATCATTTGGTATGTTTAAAAAGCTGCACTCTAGTATATTGACTATTGACTAACGCTTGCCAGTTTTAGCACTCTAATAGACTCAATGTGTAGGAATGTATCATAAATTCTTAAAATGTTGGTCATTTAATAGATTGGCTATTTGATGGATTGTATGTTTATTCTTATGATACCTTGATGTTAAAGGGCCTTTTTTACGGAGTTGCAAATTGACACTGCTTACATTGTTGTAGACAAAGTTTTGCTGGCTGACTTTGCCTAAAATTTGTTATTTTTCACACACCTTCGACTCATTCTTGTTAGCTAACTAGCAAGGTAGAACCTAACACTTTTACAGAGGCTGTGTCCGCATCCTCCCTCCAAATGTCTGACATCATATCTCAACATTGAATGCTTGCGTATCACAGATGTACTGCCATAAAGACAAGATCCGCTTTGCAAAATGAGCGAGCTATTCATGTTTTCAACAAGAATAAGAGGACATATCCTCACACGTTACCACTGGCGATGTTTGTACGAGTGATGACGTCACAACTATTGTCGACAGATATATATGTCAGCGACAAGTTTGTCGACTAATCGTTGCAGCCCTAGTCGGAATAGAGGGAAAGATGAATGCAGCACTGCACAGAAACATCCTGCATGAAAACCAACGCTTGCCATCCAACCTGATAAAGCTTGATAGGTACTGCAAAAAAGAATGGGTGGAACTTCCAAAAGATAGGTGTGTCAAGTTTATGGCATCGTATTCAAAGAGACTCGAGGCGGTAATTGCTGCCAAAGGTGCATCAACAGAGAACTGAGAAAAGGCTGGGAACACTTATTTACTTGTGTTTTTCATATTTATGGTATGACTTAATTATTTCATGGTATGACTCGGTTAGAACTCACATCCTACCGATCTCAGGGCAGACACTCTAACCATTAGGTCACTGAGTAGGTGTACATGGACAACATGTATTTAATCTGATCATCATTCAGATTAAAATGTTGCTGTGTACATGGCCACAGCATTTATTTAATCTGATCATTATTCAGATTAAAATGTTGCTGTGTACAAGGCCCCTGAAAAAAATTCTGATTATGACGTGCATTTTCATGCATTACACCTTAAATCGTAATAGTTTAGTTTGACATGCGCAAAACCTAACATAAATGGAAAGGTGTATTATTATTTGTGCTATTGCGCCATCTTTAGAACGAGTTCGCTCATTGCGGGTGTTGAATACGCAGTGACTTCCACTGTAAACAAACACGGCTTTGTTCATTTCTGCTTGTCAGACATTATCACAGTTCACTACTTTTGTTGTACCTCTCTTTTGGAAATAGAGCTGTTCCGTTCTTTTTATGTTGTGATTATTTACAAGTTGCGTCTTTAGGTCACAACACGGTGTATATGTTTGAGGGTACCAGTTAGCACTTTGAGTATCCGTAATGTCGTGAATAAAGCAGGTCGTTAAGACGACAACTGGTTCCCTTTTTTTATTGTTATAGCGACACATGACATTCCAGACCATACTTTTGTTTTTGCTAAGCTTGCTTACTCAACAGCATATAATGCTACGTCTGTACATGTTGAATGGAGGGTGACAGCAGCTAGACCCCCACCCCCCCCACAGATACATGGAAACAAACACCTCTTTCTTGATATTTGGTATGCTGCAATTTGAAAAGAGAAAGGTTAAACACAAATGTGTATTTCACAAATAAAACCCGATTTAGTAAACCAATTTATTTTTTAGCAATTTTAACTGTTTCAGCAACATAGAATGGTAAATAAACATTCCACCAGTAACCTTCATTGTCTCACACTTAATATTAATGGGATGGATGTGCTTGGTGCAGGGACATAAGCTTCTCAACATCAGGCTGGAACTCACTAAGAAGAAGTCGTAGATCCCCGCGGTCAGTAATTTTCAGTCGGTTTCTTTGCTTGGAAAGAAGCAAGGCGACTGCACTGAAGCCCCGTTGTACTAAATATGATGTTGGGAAGGCAATAAAGTACAGCTTGACCTTGTTCCACAGCACTTGATAGCAGTCAGAGATTTTTTTTTGTAACCAAAAATCTTGATGCATTTTATCGCATTTCATAAATAGGCCTACTTAAAGACAAAAATGACAACATTGAAGGTATGAAAAGCAATTTACCCTCTCACGTATTCATTTTCTTCCATTTACTCACAGAAAATGGTGACGGACGTGATCTAAGGCACGCCACCCTCGCCACCCACACAATGACACACGCGCGAACACGCATATACACACACACACACACACACACACACACGCACGCACACACCCACACACAGGTACAAAGTCATTTACATTCGTAACAATATATATCAGTGAATGCACCACCCTAACCAGCTCAACACAACACAACACAACACGGCGCGTTCTTGCGAGTCCCCAATTTCATGTTGACTTGAACTCAAGATGATGTTGACCGCCAGAATGCGGTTTTTATTATAAGATAAAATTCTGAACATTACAAGCTTGAAATTACAAACCTGAGCTTTTGCTTTTGTAGTCTATGCTGTCGGATCTAACTGGGCCAGAGCGGCGTGTGGTAACCGGACCCTGATGCGTCGTCCACTGACTCGTCCTGCTGCACGTGTTGTGTACAAATCGTCAAACAAACGTTCGAACTTCTGACTTCGACTTCGGACTGCCGCCCCCCTACCGCCCCCTTCTTCCTCACCGCCCTCCCAGATCCTTCCACCGCCCCCAGGGGGGCGGTACCGCCCACTTTGGGAACCACTGAGCTAGACAATCATTTCATTCCAAAGAAGTTGAATAATAGTCCCACCTCCACCACCAAAATATAGCTGACCTCAAAGACATCCGCAGTAAGGATAATTTCAACCCGGATTTTGGAAGAATGATTTGCGGAACGAATCACCCGTCTTGATCGGAATGTGTGTGATCGTTTCAGAATATTCCGAATGGTGTGTTTACATGAAGCATTTTTATTCCGGTTGGACTTTTAATCCGATTAAATGTGTTCATGTACACATAGCTACAGATAGACAGAAAACAGTCACACACTAGGGTTTGATTGATTGATTGAAACTTTTATTAGTAGATTGCGCAGTAAAGTACATATTACAGACAATTGACCACTAAATGGTAACACCCGAATAAGTTTTTCAACTTGTTTAAGTCGGGGTCCACGTTAATCAAATCATGGGTTAATTTATTGCTGCCAATCAGCCACAAGGGCATATTTGCATGGCACCAGGTGTTTGCCATAACATGCTGTGATACATTTAGTTAGATTTTTAATAGTGTTTACACAGTCGTTTTAAGGTAAATGTACATATAATCAGATAAGGCCACTTTGATATCATTTAAACACTAAAAATGATTAAAGTGTTCTCACTTTGCAACACGCAGTCTCAGGTTTCTAGCCATCTATCCCAGTGATTGCAACACAGGTAGCTTTGTGTTTCGCTTCCCCAATATGGTTCATGTTTAACCTTTTACCAGCCATCCGGGCATGCGTGACACACGATCAGTGTGTCAACGTAAAACCATAAAAGCGGACTTAAGCTCTGCTGTTCTGCCTTTTTTTCCCCTCAGCGACATTGGATTCCGTTTGTTTGAAGGGATTTTGTCTGCAACATAGAAAACCGTATGGCACAAAGCAGTGCTTCTCAAATATTTACACATATTCCCACAAATATTTTGGATCGCCGCGATTAGCCTCTAGAAACACACTGTAGAAGTACTGTTTGTGAATATAGCTTGTCATTACAACTCCCTTCAGTAGATTTCTTTGTAAGCACGCTTCCTAACCCACCCTCATACGCACCTGGTCTGCCAGAGAATAAGAAGGCATAGCAGGGGTCGTAAATGTTGCCAATTTAGCAGACTTAGTCTTAAGTCTTTATCAGACACTAATCTGAAAGCATGCCACTGTGCACATCGCCCTTCTTATCCAAAACCACTTTTTGGCTCGGGCTTGCTTGTGACACAAAAGTCAACAGCAACAGAAGAATATTCGTTCGTACAGTATTTTTAAACATTTGTTTTGTCTATCATGTTTTTGCTCACTTTTTGTGTTTCCTGTAGTGTCTATAAACATTGCTTGCACATGCATCATGGCCAACTCCGCTAAATTAGCTGAAAATGCCGCAATGTCATCGCCTTGTGTGGGAAACACTGCTAAGGGACTCCATTTAATGCATCCTTTTTCAATTCTAGAAGTCCATAAACAATTTCCTCTAATCATGCATTAAAATGCACACCATTAGTCAAAGAAACAATATGAAATAATTCTACATTAAATTGATAAAATAATTTGCATGGCACAGTGGCTTAAAAAATGTGAAGCGGTTGTCTGGTCTTGCCATTCCAACCAAAGCCCTTGTCTTATAGTGGACCAGGCAGGACACCTATTTCATTGTGTTAGCAGTAGTGCTGACCTGTTTCGAGTTCTGTCTAGTCATTGCAACGGTTTATAACAAATACATTACAGGATGTAATAAGAGTTCTGTCTAGTCATTGCAACGGTTTATAACAAATACATTACAGGATGTAATATTGCTGAAGCCATTTTGTAGTTCACCAAAATAGATCAATACACAATAACCTTTCCTTATAAATACTTAAATATAACAAATATATTTTAAAACATTGTGTTTTTAGTCCTGTGTAGGGCCCGCAGTGTATTTTCCAAGTTATATACAGTGCATCACATTTTGTTTTGTTACAGCCTGATTCCAAAATGGAAAACATATTTTTTGTCCTCAAAATTCTATGGACGATGTGTAATGAAATTTTTTTTGAAAATTTTCATACCTATTCAAAAAAAATAAAAAATAAATAAAACAATCACATGTTAATAAGTCTTCATAGCCTTTGCCCAATACTTGGTTGGTGCACAAATACTTAGTTGACACCCATTCCTCTTTGCCCATTCATTTCAAGCCCTATCAAATTGGGTGGGAAGCGTTGGTTTTCATCCAGGATGTCTCAGTATATTCTGCATTCATCTTTCCCTCTATCCTGACTAGTCTCCCAATTCTTGCCGCTAAAAAACATCCCCACAGCATGATGCTGCCACCACCATGATTCACTGTAGGGATGGTATTGACCTAGTGATAGGCGGTACCTGGCATTCACGCCAAATGGTTAAATCTTTGTCTCAACAGACCAGAGAGTTTTGTCACTCATGGTCTTAGAGTATTTCAGGTGCATGTTGGCAAGCATTTTACTAAGAAATAGTTTCTGTCTGGGTACTATACCACTAAGGCCTGATTTGTGTATTGCTACAGAGATGGTTGTCCTTCTGGAAGGTTCTCTTCTCTCCACAAAGGAATGCTGTAGCTTTGGCAGAGTGACCATTGGGTTCTTAGTCACCTCCCTGACTAGACACCATCCAACCTGATGGAGCTTGAGAGATTCTGCCAAAGCTTGTGGCATCGTATTCAAAAAGACTTGAGGCTGTAATTGCTGCCAAAGTGCATCAACAAAGTACTGTGCAAAGGTTGTAAATAATATACATGTGATTTTATGTTTTTATTTTTATCAAATTAGCAAATTGCTTTGAACAAAACCTTTTTACAGTGTCATTATGGGGTATTATGTGCAGAATTTTGAGGACAAAAATTAATATATTTGGAGTAAGGCTGTAACATAACAAAATGTGAAAAAAGTGAAGCGCTGTGAATACTTTCTGGTGGCACTGAATGTATTATTTGCCCCTTGAAAGTAGAAATAGGCATCTGTCCAGGGTTCCCTCACATTTAGCCCAGTGTCAGCCAAGATAAGCCCCCACTTTCACAGGCACCTTTCACAGCATACAGTAAGTAAGACGGATGGATGTTCACCGCTAATGCAATGTCTGCCCTCTATGCTGTAATAAGATGCCGTTCAGCATTTAAACTTCCTGCCTCGTTAGACAGGAGCTGACTGTTGTTTTTGAATCAGCCAAGTTAAAAAGCCAAAGCCAAATGGAACTAAGTGCGGCAAGTAAGGCAGCAACACCTCTAAACACGTCTGCCAATGTGCACACTTGAATGCACAGCCATGTTTGTTAGGCTCCTTTTGTCAGTTGGTCCAATTAAAAATTACACAACATTTTAATAATAGATTAGTTTTTTCAAACCCAGCTGCACTCAACTTTTGAATCAGGTTTGTTACACGGTTTGCTGAAGAATTATTAATAATAGAATATTAACTGTTTTAAATGGCTGAGCCATGGCTGTGTGCCTGTGGTGTAACCGAAATTAGGAGTTGAAAAGGGACACGTTGGGTTTCATCAGCAGTGAATGTGGTCCTCAATACTGGTCTTCTCTCTCACATTTCCCCCATAAACAAACCTGATTTTCTATGTATTCTCTATCTGTCCCCTAGCACCCTTTTGTGAGCTCGGTGACGTCAAACCGCCCGCTGAGGGAGCTGGTGGCCGAGGCGAAGGCTGAAGTCTTTGAGGAAATCGAGGACAATAGAGAGGAAGGAGAGGAGGAAGACACCTTGGAGCTCACTGTGGTACCAAAACTTTCCTCATATTTCTAATCTGTGACTTTATTGGCTTCTTCATCATTTTTTGGTATCTAAAAATACTACAAGTTTATTTTCTTCTTGCCGCTCATTTATAAAGGTATGCTGACTTTAAATATGTGTTGGCTAGAAATGTGCAGTCTGATTAGAGTTTTATCAGCACAATGAAAAATTGTGCTGAAACTTAAAACCATTCTCGTTCCAGATTAGACCTCTGCCCAGGCCAAAAATGTGTTTTTAAAAGGTTTGGAATCCTAACTCTTTTTTTTTATTTTTATTTTTATTCAATCCAACAAAACAATACATGGCAATACCATAATAATGCAATCCAATTCCAAAACCAAACCCGACCCAGCAACACTCAGAACAGCAACAATAAACACTGCTATTGAGAGGACACACAACCACGAATCCTAACTCTTGAGACTACAAATAATGACTAATAGTTTTAAGTAGAGCGGTGTATTTTGCATTTATTGAAAAACAGACATATGTATTTATATATATGTATTTATATATATATATATATATATATATATATATATATATATATATATATATATATATATATATATATATATATATATATATATATATATATATATATATATATATATATATATATAATTGCGATAATGCAACAACATTTTGGTTTTTAAGCATTTAATCATTAATTTCAGGGTTTCCTTCCCCTTAATGTAATTGAATGTGTGCGCCGCCACGGCATTTACAGCCAGGCCTTGAAAATAAGTTTTTTTTTACTTGAAAACAAATTACCGTAATATGTTGTAGCCCCCAGAAGAAACTGCACACAGTCCGACGCTATTTTTAACTTTTATTACCAATCTTTTGATAACAAACGGCACAATTCCAACAGGTTTCACTGGAGCGTTGTCAGCATGTCTGCGATGTGGATGTATTTTTAATACATATTGCAGATATACCCGCGGACAGCCATCTACAAAATGTGCAAAAGTTAAGAGGTCAGTGGTGGCTTTTAAGAAGAAAAAGTCCAACTAGAGTGTGTGATTTCAAGCGTGACGTCATTATAAGTCTGTAAATACTTGAAAAAAATCACAAAGTACGACGACATGTTTCAGAGGATGTTGAAGGCATTGCCATCACGGCACGTCCTCAATATTGTTGTCCGGGTGAAAAATCGGAGAATGTTTGCCCCTGGAGATATCTGAGTGTGGCACTGAAATCAGGAAACCTTCCGGAAAAATCAGGCGGGTCGGCAAGTATGCAGCTGAGCCAAATCAGAGTGATCAAAGAGCCGCATGCGGCTCGGAGCTGCGGGTTGCTGACCCCTGGCTTAATAAAATAGTTATTAATGAATAAATCATACATTATTAGATTTATATTTTTCATAGAATCCGCACAATATATCATGTATCTGCACAAACTACAAACCCCGTTTCCATATGAGTTGGGAAATTGTGTTAGATGTAAATATAAACGGAATACAATGATTTGCAAATCCTTTTCAACCCATATTCAGTTGAAGATGCTACAAAGACAAGATATTTGATGTTCAAATGATAATCAACTTCGAATTTCATGGCTGCAACACATGCCAAAGTAGTTGGGAAAGGGCATGTTCACCACTGTGTTACATAACCTTTTCTTTTAACAACACTCAATAAACGTTTGGGAACCGAGGAAACTTATTGTTAAGGCTTTGAAAGTGGAATTCTTTCCCATTCTTGTTTTATGTAGTGCTTCAGTCATTCAACAGTCCGGGGTCTCCGCTGTCGTATTTTACGCTTCATAATGCGCCCCACATTTTCGATGGGAGAAAGGTCTGGACTGTACCCGCACTCTTTTACTACGAAGCCACGCTGTTGTAACACATGGCTTGGCATTGTCTTGCTGGAATAAACAGGGGCGTCCATGATAACGTTGCTTGGATGACAACATATATTGTTCCAAAACCTGTATAGACCATTCAGCATTAATGGTGCCTTCACAGATGTGTCAGTTACCCAAGCTTTGGGCACTAATACATCCCCATACCATCACAGATACTGGCTTTTGAACTTTGGGCCTATAAAAATCCGGATGGTTATTTTCCTCTTTGTTCCGGCGGATACAACGTCCACAGTTTCCAAATATAATTTGAAATGTGGACTTGTCAGACCACAGAACACTTATCCACTTTGCATCAGTCCATCTTAGATGAGCTCGGGCCCAGCGAAGCCAGCGGCGTTTCTGGGTGTTGTTGATAAATGGGTTTTGCTTTGCATAGTAGAGTTTTAACTTGCACTTACAGATGTAGCGACCAACTGTAGTTACTGACAGTGGTTTTATGAAGTTTTCCTGAACCCCTGTTGTGATATCCTTTACACACTGATGTCGCTTTTTGATGCAGTACCGCCTGAGGGATCAAAGGTCCGTAATATCATTGCTTATGTGCAGTGAGTTCTCCAGATTTTCTGAACCTTTTGATGTTTTTATGGACCGTAAATGGTAAAATCCCTAAATTCCTTGCAAAACCTCGTTGAGAAATGTTGTTCTAAAACTGTTCGACAATTTGCTTACAAAGTGGTGACCTTCACCCCATCCTTGTTTGTGAATTACTTAGCATTTCATGGAAGCTGTCTTTATACCCAATCATGGCACCCAACTGTTCCCAATTAGCCTGCACACCTGTGGGATGTTTCATATAACTGTTTGATGAGCATTCCTCAACTTTATCAGTATTTATTGCCACCTTGCCCAACTTTTTTGTCACGTGTTGCTGGCATCAAATTCTAAAGTTAATGACTATTCGCAAAAAAAAATGTTTATCAGTTTGATCATCAAATATGTTGTCTTTGTATCATACTCAACTGAATATGGGTTGAAAAGGATTTGCAAATAATTTTATTCCGTTTATATTTACATCTAACACAATTTCCCAACTCGTATGGAAACGGGGTTTGTGAATACATGTCTTTTTATTAGCCCTTAAACAAAAACATCCCAAACCATTACGTCTTTGACAGAGACAATTAAGATCAGGCTATACGCTGCCACCTTTGTTTGCACCCCACCCCTTTTAAAAAGCATTTCTTGGTAAACAGTGTTTTCCTGCCAAGGGACTGAAGGTCGCTTCTGGCAGAGGCCATTCATATGTCCACAGAGGCCATGAGATTACAAAGTAACATAGAGCACGAGGCGGTTCTTTACCACCCTCTGGATAAACAAAAGAACAGTAACCGGAACACTGGCATACAGCCTCGCTTTTAAATTTAGACCTTGACTTTGGTATTACTCCTCATAGGAAAACAAGTGATGTTTGAATTATTTATGTTCAGACATTGTTCTGCCTCAGCTGTACGAGACCCACGGATCTTAGATGGAGATCAGAAAGCCGCCTATTTGTTTAGTTTAGAGAGGTATTCCATATCATCCCAATGCTGAGCTGTATTTACCTGATTTAGGAACGTCTGCAGTTTATGGAAATGACTGCAATTTTAGATGCAAGGTTGCAAAAATGTCTATTCCCTTAAATCTTGGATAAATGGAATGTACCTGCTGTAAGTTGCAATGCACTTAACATGAAGCTAATGTTACCTGATGCAGGAGCTGCTACCAAACAAAAGTTGCTTAGCTTTTGGCATCTGATTTTACAGTATTTTGCTACATCAATGCATTACCAAAGTCCACCTCTCTTTACCATGCCAGACCAGTCTGGAAGGAGATGGGTCCCCAGAACAAGAGAGCCCCACCACATCCCTGATCGTGCAACATTCTCCACTGGAAAATGGGCCAGCCTCACCTACAAAGGAGCAGCCGGTTCCCATCATGGCCACCCCAGTTCCCTTACCGAGGCACAATCTCCCCGCGAAGGATCAACTGGACTCTGGAGATAAGCTGGAGTCTGAGAAATATGAGAGTGTCGTGTCAATTAAGACGTCCAGCTCGGACTCTGGCATCGAGGACGGGAAGAGCTCACCCACGTCTGAGAGGGAGAAGGTAGGTTTTACAATCTTTAAGTGTCAGGGTGCCTGACGTTCTAATTCTACCCAAGGGTATTAGGGATTGTTCTCCATATGATATATATATATATATTTTTTTAAATTTCAGTTAAAAATGTATTATTATTATTTTATTACTTTAGGTTATTTATTATTATTTTATTACTTTAAGTATCAGGCACCGTTTGGTATTGGATGATTTTTGTAAAAAAAAAAGACAATTAAGAGATCGACAAATGCCATCCTCTCTGGCTGAGAAGCGGCACGCAGCTAATTATGTGTCTCCATACACACTGAGAACCGCTCCCCTAAATTAACAACAATCACCTCCGTGGCAGCATTTCTTAGTATCTTTGAGTATCGTTATCAATTAGCGTTATCACTGGAGGATAAGACTGAACATGTTACACACCAAGAGCATGCCAATATTACCCTTAATAGTTAAGATAGCCGCTAAGTTAGCTTTCAACAACGCAAAGAAATAAATGTTTCGGAAAGTTTAAGAAGTGTAGATGGAACCACGTTGCAGAAGAAAGTAAGCAGATATTAACTGGAGATTAACAAGTAAATTAACAGGAGTCTAGAACAGGTTTATCAAACTCATTTTAGCTCAGGGGTCTCATGAAGGAAAATATTCCCATTGGTGGCGTTAATACCAAGGGTGGTATCAGTATATGAGCGATAGAGTTATCAGATATTTTTACTTTCTCAATAAAATGTTTTTGTTGTGTTTTACATGTTGTGTGGACTTTGAAACCAAATGATTTACAGTAAATGATTAGTTTTGCTTTTGTTTAGTTATTGTGTAATATTGACTGATTTGCTCAAACAATTGTATGCATTGAAAGAGAAAAAGGAACCAGTTTAAGTATTGTGCTGATATTGTGAAATCGTCAACAGCACTCATTAAAAATACATTTTATAACGTATAGTGAACACATATGATTGGTGTCGGACGACCTCAGGCATGCATGATTGGTAGCATAAAACCTTGATCGGAACGACCCTTATTTTTTTCATCTAACTATTTTCATTGTTTATTTAAATCTATATAAATATTTGTACATGTGTTACTTCCAAGAATCCAAAGAACCACACAACATGGCATGGGGACGATATCAGAGAGTTGAATTAGAAAGAGCATTTACCACATATGAAAAAGTAGAGTAAATTAATCTGTTCCCAAGTCGAACTGTGGCTATTTTACAGCTGTACAAATTGGCAAGTCTCAATGTTTTTTGAGATGATAGTTGTTAGATTTGTGTCTGTAATTATTCTATAGGCATATTTTTGGTCAATATCCAAAAAAATTCCATAAAAATCCCTGACTTTGCAATTAAAGGATTTATAACAATAATCTTTGTTTTCCAGGTTGTTGTGGAAACCGAGCAGCTTCCAGCGGTCCTCCAATCTGAGGCGTCTGCGGACAGTGTTGACATTGCTATCGGTTCCTCAAACCCAGAGGGGCCCAACACCCAGTTCTCTGTTTACCAGAGTCCAGACGTGTCAGCTCACCAACCAGTACCGACTCCAGCACTCGTTTCCACTGGTCCTTCACAAACACATATTTCCGGGCCGAGCGCCATCCTAAACAAGATGAGCGCTGACCAAGTATCGATAGCATCCACTCCCGAGGTGGCCCCGCCTTACATCAACGGAAAGATCAATAGCGTAAGGCGATCTACGGGCAGCTCAGGGTCGGAGACCATGAAAAGCATGTCGCTAAACAAGGAGAGCTTCTCTCTGTCTTCAAGGGTAAGTACTCCACATCATGCTCACCTTTACATGGTTATGGCGTTGTAGCAGTTAGATGCAAAAGGAGGCAAAGAGGGGAAGCTCCTTGTGTCTGCAGTAAAACCCCTCCTTGGAAAAAGTTTCTTTCAGCATGCAGGGAGGAACTGAAAGTGCATTGTTTTTTGCATGTTGGGGTGTGGGTGTAACACAGAGGATAGCCTGTATGTTGTAAGAGTTTCCCCCACACATTTCATACAGGAGACATACAGTAGGATATTTAAGTGGGGTGGGAGGGTTACATGAGAGACTGTTTGTTTTAGGGCCTGAAAAATGGGTTTGAGTGTAGTAGTGTTTGAACAGACACCCTTTCATACAGCCTTAAAAAAGCCGACTTTCTTCTGCCTTTTTTGCGGCTTGAATAAACAGCAGAGATGGGAAATTAGTTTGGGGGCCATTTTTCCAGAAGGCTAAGGACCAGACTTCTCCTTTCACTATAATTATTTTGTAAATTTCGGAGAACTTACGTCCCCTACAGTAGAAATTTCATTTTGGTCTATTTATTTTGTTAAGAGTTACAGAAGCGCTTTGCTGTTTTTAAGGAGCATCAGCAAAAGTGTGAATTTCATGTTTTTTTTAACTTAACTCACGGGCCACCAGTTGAATTCCCTAAATTATGAAAAAGAAAGGACCTAAAATGGAACCTTGAGAAACACTACTGGTATAGCTAAAGAGGTTGATGCAAATAAACTACAATAACACCTTAGTTACATAAATAACAAAGAAAAAAAAAAAAAGTAACGACCAAAATAAGAGAGCACTTAAAAGGGTGCCGTGAGGAACGCCTCAGTTATTCAAACTGTAAGTTTGGACACCAGTGTTCTGTTTGAAAATTCCAATGCAGGGATCTGCCAGTGTGTTTCACAGTGGTCCGAGTTCCTCAATACAACAGGAGCTCCTTATTGTTTTTCAGGAATTTGCTGCACAAATGTTCGTCTTTCCCAAGTTTTGTACTGAACCTGGGGTGTCGTTATGTCATTTATGTGACAGATTGAATAGCAAGTTGAATAGCCGAGCTGAACATATAGGTTGTATTCCCCTGACGCCACGTCCGGCTTATTAATAAATTTGCGAGAATTGAAGTGGTGGTCAAGCAAGCGTCTCTTGTCAAAGCGTTCTGGCTGACATTTGGCCTTTCTTGAAATAAAAATGCCCTTTTGTTTAAGGCTGTTGGAACGGTTCAAATTGTGAAAAGTATGAAAGTTTCTTCAAAGTTCCTCAAAAGGTAATCAAGACGGGGGAAATATGTAAAAATTTTACGAAATAGCGATGAGAAAAGTGGCACGCACTCCAGTTTGGTTGATATACTTTTAATGTTTAGTATTTTCCATTTCAGTATTATCTTGATATTTGTACTTTATCTTGTTTCGAGGTTCTTAAAACACATTTTTTCTACTACTGTTTGTGAACCAACTCGGCAAGTCTAAATAAAAGAAAGCAAATTTGAGCAAACCCTAAAGGAGTTAAGCTTTTACCAAAGGCAGCAATCATGCAGGAAGCTTTCAGCACAAACACAATGTTGACCTGTAGAGTTATATTTAGAAAAATATGGGGGAAATCACGCATACACGTAGTTACACTGAGCTGTGATCACTTGTCCTTCTTCTTTAACAACCGGCCAGGTCTTCAATAGTGTCTCCGTTTGTCTTCATGAGTGGTTAACAAAATGGGAAAATGATAAATCGTGAATTTAGTTTGTTTCGAAAGACAGCCCTCGCAAGACGCCAAGTTACATCATAAAATGCAACCTTACCAGAGCAAAAGCGATGCATAATTTATCCGGGACACTATTGATACCAATTTTCCTTTTATGCAGATAGTTTGCTGCACAGTAGCCATACTGGTTTTGTTGACCACCACTTTGTTGACTTCCGTTCAAAAGTCACGTGACTGAATATAAGCTACTACACCTTCTGTAACAGAGGAAGGATGGTGTCTGTGTGTAAAATGCCTGGAAAGAAAGGATGTATCACACACACACGGACTTCTGCCGCGATGGTGTGTTGAAAGCACGGTTACAGCCTTATTAATGCGGAAGGATTAGCATTGGTACTCTTTCTCTTGCATTTCCTTCACCAACTAATGACATCATCGGCTAATTTGCATATGTGTTCATGACGCAAAACCCAAACACTGTTTGTGTGTGGATGCGTAAAACGGTGTTTAGATGTCAACCGAAGCAGCTGTGGTATGTTGCAAAAGAGAGTTGCCAGGATTAACTGGTTTTACGATTAATTAAATTGTATTAGTGGTAAGTGACGTAATGAAGAATTGAGTTGTTAGGGAGTTAAATATTAAAGTGTCACCTACAATTAGCACCTTTAGCAATGAGTCAATTCAGTGTAAACAAACAGCAACAGGTACCTCTGTCATTCAACGACCATTTGATGTTAGCGATTGCTTCTTCCTGTCTGTGTTGAATAAACTAGTGGGATTGTAAATTAATATAGAATATTATTTAATTTTTTTCCTGAGGGAACTCTCCTGAAGGAAACAATAAAGTACTATCTATATATCTAGCAAGTGTAAAACACCAACACCAGAAGCTTATGAAATAATAGCACTATACCATGGTTCGATCGAACTGTGTTATTACACAGCATAATATAGAATATTATAAATGAATAATAGGCATGGATGACAGTTGTTGACAATAATATAATCACTACATAAGAACAAGTTTCCCTTGGTGATCACTTAAGTTGACCTTAGTTTTATATTGAAAATATAATTCATAATATAATAAATTCTATTTGTGCATGTTTATTATTTTCTACTGTTATTATATTGTTTAATTACTGTTATTCCGACACAAAATCCACATGAAAATGTCTAAGGAATATTCATTTTATAAATGTATTCATACAAAATATTTTTTGTGGTGAAATTATTCCATCCATCCATCTTCTTCCGCTTATCTGAGGTCGGGTCGCGGGGGCAACAGCTTAAGCAGGGAAACCCAGACGTCCCTTTCCCCAGCCACTTCGTCTAGCTCTTCCCGGGGGATCCCGAGGCGTTCCCAGGCCAGCCGGGAGACAGTCTTCCCAACGTGTCCTGGGTCTTCCCCGTGGCCTCCTACCGGTTGGATGTGCCCTAAACACCTCCCTAGGGAGGCATTCGGGTGGCATCCTGACCAGATGCCCGAACCACCTCATCTGGCTCCTCTCGATGTGAAGGAGCAGCGGCTTTACTTTGAGTTCCTCCTGGATGGCAGAGCTTCTCACCCTATCTCTAAAGGGAGAGCCCCGCCACCCGGCGGAGGAAACTCATTTCTGCCGCTTGTACCCGTGATCTTATCCTTTCGGTCATGACCCAAAGCTCATGACCATAGGTGAGGATGGGAACGTAGATCGACCGGTAAATTGAGAGCTTTGCCTTCCGGCTCAGCTCCTTCTTCACCACAACGGATCGATACAACGTCCGCATTACTGAAGACGCCGCACCGATCCGCCTGTCTATCTCACGATCCACTCTTCTCCCACTCGTGAACACGATTCCTAGGTACTTGAACTCCTCCACTTAGGACAGGGTCTCCTCCCCAACCCGGAGATGGCATTCCACCCTTTTGCGGGCGAGAACCATGGACTCGGACTTGGAGGTGCTGATTTTCATTCCGGTCGCTTCACACTCTGCTGCAAACCGATCCAGTGAGAGCTGAAGATCCCGGTCAGATGAAGCCATCAGGACCACATCATCTGCAAAAAGCAGAGAACTAATCCTGCGGTCACCAAACCGGAACCCCTCAACGCCTTGACTGCGCCTAGAAATTCTGTCCATAAAAGTTATGAACAGAATCGGTGACAAAGGACAGCCTTGGCGGAGTCCAACCCTCACTGGACTTACTGCCGGCAATGCGGACCAAGCTCTGGCACTGATCGTACAGGGAGCGGACCGCCACAATAAGACAGTCCGATACCCCATACTCTATGGGCACTCCCCACAGGACTTCCCGAGGGACACGGTTGAATGCCTTCTCAAAGCCCACAAAGCACATGTAGACTGGATGGGCAAACTCCCATGCACCCTCAAGAACCCTGCCGAGAGTATAGAGCTGGTCCACAGTTCCACGACCAGGACGAAAACCACACTGTTCCTCCTAAATCCGAGGTTCAACTATCCGGCGTAGCCTCCTCTCCAGTACACCTGAATAAACCTTACCGGGAAGGCTGAGGAGTGTGATCCCACGATAGTTGGAACACACCCTCCGGTCCCCCTTCTTAAAGACAGGAACCACCACCCCGGTCTGCCAATCCAGAGGTACCGCCCCCGATGTCCACGCGATGCTGCAGAGTCTTGTCAACCAAGACAGCCCCACAGCATCCAGAGCCTTAAGGAACTCCGGGCGGGTCTCGTCCACCCCCGGGGCCTTGCCACCAAGGAGCTTTTTAACTACCTCAGCGACCTCAGCCCCAGAAATAGGAGAGTCCACCACAGATTCCCCAGGCACTGCTTCCTCATAGGAAGACGTGTTGGTGGGATTGATTAGGTCTTCGAAGTATTCCTTCCACCTATCCACAACATCCGCAGTTGAGGTCAGCAGAACACCATCCGCACCATACACAGTGTTGATAGTGCACTGCTTTCCCTTCCTGAGGCAGCGGACGGTGGTCCAGAATCGTTTCGAAGCCGTCCGGAAGTCGTTTTCCATGGCTTTTCCAAACTCCTCCCATGTCCGAGTTTTTGCCTCAGTGACCGCTGAAGCCGCACACCGCTTGGCCTGTCGGTACCTGTCCACTGCTTCTGGAGTCCTATGAGCCAAAAGGACCTGATAGGACTCTTTCTTCAGCTTGACAGCATCCCTCACCGCTGGTGTCCACCAAGGGGTTTTAGGATTGCCGCCCCGACAGGCACCAACTACCTTGCGGCCACAGCTCCGATCAGCCGCCTCGACAATAGAGGTGCGGAACATGGTCCACTCGGACTCAATGTCCAGCACCTCCCTCGTGACATGTTCGAAGTTCTTCCGGAGGTGGGAATTGAAACTTTCTCTGACAGGAGACTCTGCCAGACGATCCCAGCAGACCCTCACAATGCGTTTGGGCCTGCCAGGTCTGTCCGGCATCCTCCCCCACCATCGCAGCCAACTCACCACCAGGTGGTGATCGGTAGAAAGCTCCGCCCCTCTCTTCACCCGAGTGTCCAAAACATAAAGCCGCAAATCCGATGACACAACTACAATGTTGATCATGGAACCGCGGCCTAGGGTGTCCTGGTGCCAAGTGCACATATGGACACCCTTATGCTTGAACATGGTGTTTGTAATGGACAAACTGTGACGAGCACAAAAGTCCAATAACAAAACACCACTCTGGTTTAGATCCGGGCGGCCATTCTTCCCAATCACGCCTCTCTAGGTTTCACTGTCGTTGCCAACATGAGCGTTGAAGTCCCCCAGTAGGACAAGGGAATCACCTGGGGGAGCACTTTCCAGTACTCCCTCAAGTGTTCCCAAAAAGGGTGGGTACTCTGAACTGCTGTTTGGTGCGTAAGCACAGACAACAGTCAGGACCCGTCGCCCCACCCGAAGGCGGAGGGAGGCTACCCTTTCGTCCACTGGGTTGAACTCCAACGTGCAGGCTTTAAGCCGGGAGGCAACCAGAATTGCCACCCCAGCCCGTCGCCTCTCACTGTCGGCAACGCCAGAGTGGAAGAGGGTCCAGTTCCTCTCGAGAGAAGTGATTCCAGAGCCCTTGCTGTGCGTCGAAGTGAGTCCGACTATATCCAGCCGGAACTTCTCGACTTCGCGCACTAGCTCCGGCTCTTTCCCCCCCAATGAGGTGACGTTCCACGTCCCAAGAGCTAACTTCTGTAGCCGAGGATCGGACCGCCAAGTGCCCTGCCTTCGGCTTCCGCCCAGCTCACATTGCACCCGACCTCTATGGCCCCTGCCATGGGTGGTGAGCCCATTGGAGGGGTGACCCACGTTGCCTCTTCGGGAACAGGCCCGGCCACCAGGCGCTCGCCATCGCGCCCCACGTCCGGGCCTGGCTCCAGAGGGGGCCCCCGGTGACCCGCGTCAGTGCATCATAATTGTGGTAATCCTGAAACCATGACCATTGCTCAGAATATATTGATAGTCAAAATCTTGGTAACACTTTAGTTTGGGGAACATATTCACCATTAATTAGTTGCTTATTAACATGCAAATTAGTAACACATTGGCTTTTAAAAATAAGTCATTATTTAGTACTTATAAAATGCCTTATTCTGCATGGTCTTATTATACAACCGGTAAGCCATTAACGAAGAGTCTTCACTCAATAACTTCAGAATTACTGCTTCTTAGTAACCCTAACCCTTGTATGTTCCCCTAGTGTCCAAATAACTCTAAATAAACTCTTTGTTACTTAGAATATGTTCCCCATACTAAGGTGTTACCAACATTTTTTAATGGTTGCATCCCTGGATAAAATGCCATCTCGTGTATGGCATTAAAACACCAATCTGCACAGGCAGTCCCAATCTTCGCTATTACGTCACTTTTGTCACTAAATTTACATATATGTCACCGAGGATCTTGAGAGATGACCGCGAGCTGGTGTGATCTCAGTATGAAGAAAAAAAAAACTGCGGCAGGAACGCGATAATAACTTTTCAACACTCGCCAAACACTCTCTCTCGCCAAACACCAACTGTCAAAAGTCTATAGGCCAACCAAACAGTTCCTGTCTTCACAATAAAAGTCCTGCTCCATCCTGCCTGCACTAAAAAAATAAGGGTCTAAGAAAACTAGCTCGTACAAGCTATCGAGCTATGGAGTATGCCTCTGTCACGATGGGGTTCAGGAAGACACAGTCAATCAATCAATCAATCAATGTTTATTTATATAGCCCTAAATCACAAGTGTCTCAAAGGGCTGCAGAAGCCGCAACGACATCCTTGGTTCGGAGCCCACATAAGGGCAAGGAAAAACAATCTAAAAAAAAAAAAAACCTAACTTCTAGAAATGTCCAATAATGCCTTTTTTTGCCATTAATTACCGATTCCGATATCAACCGTCGTGGAATTAACACATTACTATGCCTAATTTTGTTGTGATACCCCGCTGGATGCATTAAACAATGAAACAAGGTTTTCCAAAATAAATCAACTCAAGTTATGGAAAAAAAGCCAACATGGCACTTCCATATTTATTATTGAAATCACAAAGTGCATTATTTTTTAAACATTCTTCAAAACAGCCGCTTGGAATGTGTGTGTGTGTGTGTTTTGATTGATTGAAACTTTTATTAGTAAATTGCACGGTTCATTACATATTCCGTACAATTGACCACTAAATGGTAACACCCGAATACGTTTTTCAACTTGTTAAGTCGGGGTCCACGTTACTCAATTCATGGTAATTCATGGTGTTACGGTGCAGATGTTCTCCCAAAATGTGTTTGTCATTCTTGTTTGGTGTGGGTTCACAGTGTGGCGCATATTTGTAACGGTGTTAAAGTTGTTTATACGGCCACCCTCAGTGTGACCTGTATGGCTGTTGACCAAGTATGCGTTGCATTCACTTGTGTGTGTGAAAAGCTGTAGATATTATGTGACTGGGCCGGCACGTAAAGGAAGTGCCTCTAAGGGTTATTGGCGCTCTGTACTTCTCCCTACGTCCGTTTACCACTCCGTATAGCGGCGTTTTAAAAAGTCATAAGTTTTTCTTTTTGAAACAGATACCGATAATTTCCGATATTACAGTTTAAAGCATTTAACAGCCGATAATATCGGCAGTTCGACATCTCTAGTCACTTCCTGTCTACTTGTTCGTGCACGGCGTCACTTAGGTTTCCTTTTTTTCCATCTTTGAATAACATCATATAAAAGATTACATACAAAACAAATCAAACCTCACAAGATTTATTTTGAACCCGTAAAGAAACCGGAACGATGATTCTTCAAACGCCGGTTTGAAATAAGTAAACTGATAGGTCAAAGGGTAAAGCTTGATGCTGGTTTTTACCCACCTAATACAGCAATTCATTAAACTAACAAGAAAAGTGTTTAACGGCAATAAATTTAGAAATAGCAAGACACACTTTCATCGTTTGACCCTCAACAAGTCCTTCCTTGACGCAAAAATATGCATGATGTTCCATTCATTGGGGCCCAATGTGGCCTTTGTGTGGGCACAGTCCAGCGCTGACCTCAGTGAATGGAGGCCTCTGTGCACCTCATTGTCACCCAGCTGCTTCTGGAGCTTTATAGACTGATCAGGACTGTTGTTGACTCTGTGGTGGAGTCTTGTCTCTTTGTGGCACTTGCAAGGTTTTTCCAGAACATATTATTCAGCAGAGAGGCGCTGCAGTGTCAGGGAATGGACTATGAGCCAGCAAGTGTATTCACAATGATGCAGTGCACTTTCACACCAGTTGTAAACTATCCACTTAATAATAATAATGATAAAGCAGACCCCCCTTAGAATACATGATAATTAAATGCCACGATGGTGAGAATTTATTACATTTTATTATATTTTCCTCATCCCCTTCAGGACACTTCGCGGAAGACTCTAAAGCGAACCAGAAAGTTCAAAGTTGATGGCGTTGACGTGAGTGTGACCACTTCTAAGATCATCAAGGATGATGAGAAGAAAGATGAAGAAATGAGATTCCTGAGGTAAGCGGATTCAGTAGACAAACTGTGATGAGAGCGAACCAAGCACATTTTATTCTCCTAATATCACGACTTTGTCATAAAAAAAAAAACGGTTCCTGCGATATTCAAATTTTTCCTTAAAACTTGGTCACAAAATTGTTTATTATTTTAATAGCAATAATGACTTAATTCTTTGTAAGTTTTTTTTTTTTTCAATATTCCAACTTTTCTTAATAGTTACTTTTTTTTCATAACATTACCAAAACAAGTTTCGCTAATACAATTGTGTAATGACATGAAATTAATATATTTAATGCGGGACATTAAACAACAATAAAAGTCAAATGGATTATGCGAAAACGAAGGCCTTGAATAGCATTAAAAAGCATTTATCTATTTCACATGAACTAACTTGGCTAACATTAGCAACTGCCATGACGCAGTTCTCACAACCGACCACAACTCTTTTAATCTCTGACATTCCCACAGTAAATGAATAAAAGTTCATTCAGCTGCCTCACTTTAAACTTAAATTGCTATCTACTGTACCCATTTTAAACTGAGGGTTTATTAAACAATCTATTAAAGTTGTTAAATTTACTCAGTTTATTGTTAATCCATCTAACAGGCTCGTTGGCATTTTTCAAAATATAATAAATGTTCAAATCAGTCATCTATTTCCAAACACACGCATCATTTTCATTCCTAGTATGATGCTCATTTATTATTCCGTAAAACCTTTTAACATTTTTTTTTTTGTATCCTGATTAAAAACATTATTTCCAGTTTGTGGCAATTGTAAGTCATACCTTCAGAGAATATGCATTTTTAGAGCATATTTTAAAGAGATGCAATTTTTGAAAAAAGGACTTCTGGTGTTGGGTATATTATATAGATCAACTAATTTACAATTAAATGTTTATTTCGAGGGATTAAGTACAATTTGCCTTTAATTAGGATACAGAACCTTTTAACTGGCTATTGTCTATTGTCAAAATATCGGACGCTACTGCAGAAAAATAAATAAATAAATTCTGAGATTAAACCGTTTTGCGAGCCAATTATAATTCACTCGATAGTAACATTTAATGGAAACCTTTCAACAATTGTGTGTACACACTCAATTGTAAGCTTTTGACTATATGTAATAACCCTATGCAGTCCGAAATAGGCATTACATTTGTTTAAGTGGCATTAGAAAAGGCATTAAAAAGCATTAAATTAGAATTGCTCATACCAGTAGAAACCCTTTCATTAACCTAAAGTACTCTCATAAATTGCAATGTTTATCTCTTGTAATGTATATCCTATTTTATTCCTTCTATAATCATTATTTTAATCTCATAAAACAATTTTTTTTATCAAATTATTGTGATGTGAATCTTGTCATAAACCCCTTTTTTGGTCATATTATAGTTTAATACAGATACAAGTTTTTGTTTTTTAGATTTTCAATGTTATAATTCTTATTTTTACCTCACAAAATGTTTTTATCAAGATATGTTGCAAAAAAAAATGTTTGTGTTGTAAACATGTAATTCTATCGACCTTAGTTGATAGAATCACATATTTTTTAAAATCATAATATTGCAACTTTATTGTAATTATTTGTCCTTTGCAAGTGTCTTCTATAAGATTGGTGGGGGGCATTTTACAAACATTGTTTTTAACTCACACTTATATCTTAAAATAATGTTATTTACCTCACTGGAATTAGATTCATTTTGTGACTGAAACTTCCATACATGAGTGTTTGAAGTCAATTAAAATCCTGAAAGTTAACTACTCATGTCACCTAGTGGTAGGAATATGACACTACATCAACCACATACCAAATAATAGCAATCGATTTGTGTGTTTGCGTGTTCAGACGTCAGGAGCTGCGTGAGCTGCGTCTGCTCCAGAAGGAGGAGCAGCGAGCTCTGACTCAACTCCAAACCAAACTGGAAAATCAGAAAGAACAGATGCAGAAACGCTTCGACCAGGAAATGCATGTGAGTGAAACACACGGAAAAGCAACACAACATCTGACACACCAAATGGACTCAAGTAGTAATTTGTCACTGAAATTAGGTGCATGTCTGTAGGGTCAAAAACCATCAGAAACATACAGATTTTAAAGCTACCGTATTTATATAGCGTAGGACGAGCCTCTTTGCCCGGTTTCATGCGGGTCTTACGAATCGACATCAAGGGTTTGATTAACGTCTTAAAGAACCGCAAGAGGCTGATGTCTCCTCCCCGCTGTCACCGGCATTTGCGTGACCGACATGTTCACCAATCAGAATTGTTGAGCCTCGTGTTTGTTCGTCTTTTGCTTCAAACAGGAAAAAAGTGCTCTCAGCACCTGAGCTCGTTTATTTAACAGTAAAATTAACCGAACGCAGTGAGCCCCCCTTTTTAATCATCCGTAATCTTTGTCTGGGTGCGCGGGAGCATAGGGCACCAACTTTTGACACACTGGAAGCACAGACAGCCTCCCTACTCGCCACTCGCCAGTAAGAAGTGCTGCAAAATAACAAATTAAGAGGAAAAAAATAAATGTCCTGTTGTGGGAATATTTCAGTGTTTATTTATTTATTTAGATCAGGGGTCGGCAACTCAAAACGTTGAAAGAGTCAAATTGGACCAAAAATCCAAAAAACATCTGTCTGGAGGCGCAAAAAATGAAAAGCCTAAGTCTTGTAATGAAAACAACACATGACGGAAGTTTCTATATTAGCTATAATAGCCTTCTATCAAAATGACTATGTGTCGCATGCTGAAGCAAATCTTCGTTGACAGAAATGTTGAAATGCAATATTTATTCTACACATTTTTACATAAAAAACATTAGTAAATCAAAAGCTACTCAGATGGTGAGGTTACTCCTGGAAATTACAGGTCATAGGTATATAGATGTGTGTGTGCAAGTTAAAGGAAACAGCAGGTTGTCTTCTTCTAAATGATTCATTACAATCTTTGGCAAGCTAGGTAATGTTTGCTGTGGTCTGGAACAACATGGCACACAAACACCTATCAGAAATGCAGCCAATATTACAAATAATAAGTCATGAGACATGCAAAACTGAATTATATACAAAGAGGATTAAAGTAAAGGATATTAATTGTGCTCAAATATAGCTACAAATAATGCATAATGATGCAATATGTACATACAGCTAGCTTAAATAGCATGTTTGCATTGATTAGTTTGCAGTGATGCACTGACCAAATATGCCTGATTAACACTCCAACAAGTCAACAAAGCTCAGCGTTGTGCATTCACGCTCAGCTTAAAAACACGTTTGGTGGACAAAATGACACAAAGGAGTGTAAGATTTGACATGTAAAAAAAACTGTGGCGTCCCAGTCCACACTATGGTGAGTTCAAGAACCGCTGAAATTAGTAGGACAAAACGACGTTCACCAAATACTCTCATTAGTGAAGTCCTCAAACAAAAAAATATTTTTCCCTCCATCTATTTCCAATTTTAATCCTTTTTTAAAAATACTCCAGGGAGCCACAAAGTTGGTACTAAAGATTCAAACAGCCATATTTTGTATCAAATCTACAATCAACCGATTCATGACTTTTCAACCGGACATCGATCGATCCATATTACATATAGATCAATCCGGAGGGATGTATATTTAAATCTCTAAAATCAGTTACTGGTGTGTACCGATTAATTTTTACACATACTATAGTTTTATGTATAAAATGTAAAAATCACAAATTAAATTGCAATTGCAATTTTGCTGAGAAAAATCATTAGGTTTTTTTTCAAAATGGTGCAGCTACAGTATACAATTTATCTCAAGTTCGCCCTCAAAAGTGCAAGGAAAAAATGCACAGCCAAACAAAAATATGAAGATGAACACAAGACATTTTTGACAGAGTAGGTTAAAAGCTCTAAAGGCTTAGTGGCCACATGCGTGGACAGCACCTTGCATCCCTCCATCCATTTTCTACCGCTTATTCCCTTTGGGGTCGCTGCACCTTCTAGCTCGTATTTCCAAAATTGTGTACACTACTGAATTGGGGTCTTATTCCGACATATGGACATTTATACTGCCACCTGGTGGTGTCAGAAGAGTATAACATATAATGGAATTTGGAAAAAAAAAAGTGTAAAAATGAGAATTAGCATGTCACGAAACACAAAGTACACGTTTGTTACTTATGGACTAAGTACATCATATCAAAATATGATTCTTAGTTTTTATTCTAATTAGGGTCCAATAAGCCCAAATAGCAAAGACAAATAAAAAAAAGCATGTAAACAAACAGCTTATGGAATTAGAGTGAAAATCTTAAAATGTGTTTTGTGGCATTTCCAACTTTGACCCCAGCGTCAGTTGCTATGGAGAGTGGTGGTTTCTATCATTTTCAGTAGACTGCATTGCAAAAATGATTAATAAAGTACCAGTAGAGTGAAAAAACAACTTGCCTTTATATTGACGCTATTATCATATACATCTGATTTATGGCACTGAAAGACTTCTAAAGTTTGCGAATAAATTAAAATAGTAATAATCTCCCGGAGATTCCCAATCCATTTTGAGAGTTAATGAGGAAGCCCGTTTGATCCGTGACGTCGCAATAGGAATCACAGATCCCTTCCCCATCAACAACAATACTAACCAATCAGATATTCTGAAAGCCAAAAATGATTACTTCGGGACAAAAATATGATACCTTATATTTTTGAGCCCGAACACAATGACGATGAGCAACATTTTTTAGAGGCTGAGTGCTAAAAGAATGCATATGTATTGTGACACTGTAACATCATGTTGCATTGCTAGTTGCTCAACATACAAACTAACCATAATAAAACAAACACTTCCTGTACAATGTCCACTCTCGCTGGGATGCCGAACGACGGGATGCTCACATAATCCTGTTTGGATGAAGATTCAATCGCAATTCTCACAAAGGGATAAAAAAAAGTTTTCACAATTAGCATCTTTTTGCATAATCTTTGATATCTCGGGGATGTCAATGTCGGCCAGCCTCTCAGTCCATGGCCACATTTGTCTTCTACAAGGTGAGAGATGCATGAATTAAAATCTAGAGTTGACTTTTTAGCTAGTTGGAGACGAAGTAGAAGCAGCCGCTGGCGTTGTGTTCCAACAATAGCGGCGTTAGCTCGCATTATCTCACTACTTTCAATGCGGCGCTAAAATAGTCTGTCTGCATTGGCGCTTATAATAACAATATTGCTCATATTTGGTTAATTTTCATGTAAATGTAGTATTGTTGGCGGTTTCTGGATGTTTTTAGAGGGTTTTATGGCCGCAAAAGAGAAGAGGACCCTTGATCTGTTTAACTATTTATTTACGATTTTGAATGCATACACAAAGCCAAGTATATGTTTAAGGATTGTGAATTATAGACAGCATGTCTTTCCAATTTTTGCGTATTTCCAGTGTGACGGATCTGGTGATATGGTCAGAGTGCAGAAGCATAACTCCAGAGGCGTAGAATCTACGAAATTTGTTAAAGATATTTTGAGTGGAATATTCAAAATGGCCAACTGAGTTTGTGGCATTTTATGATCTTTAGACACTATTTTCACAAACTTTGCCGATTGAAAATGCAATTGAATATGGTTTAATAGATGCAATGAAACACCATTAAGCATATGATGTCACCTAGTGTTTCCACTCTACTGGTACTTTAACTCCCCACCTTGCTCTCACGCGAGATCCACCCAGCAATGAGGCCTAATGAATGCCTTCCCTACTGTGTAAGCGTTGTTCCCTCTCTTCCTTTTCCTCCTTCGGCTCTTTTTAAAAAGTGTTGCATGCAAAAATGTAAAGTGTGCTTGAACTAAGCTCTCCTGAGGTATGTATGCTGTGTGCTGACTTTATGCACGACGATGGTTTCATTTGAATTCAGAGGTATTTTTTTTCTGGCTTTACCTGCTCCCAGGCCAAGAAGAAGCACTACGACGTAGACTTGGAGAACCTGGAGAAGCAGCAGAAGCAGACCATTGAGAAGATTGAGGCAGACCACCACGTTCAGCTCAAAGAGGAGACCAAACGCATCAAAGCCGAACAGCAGCGCGAGTACCAAATGTTCCAGGAGAAGCTCAAGCTAAAGAAGAAGGAGGTTGGTACACCTTTAAGACACAGTTCTAACAAAACATACATACTTATTTGAGAATATGAACATGCATTCTTTTCTTGCTTTAGTTAAAACAATCTGTGGACAAACTGCCCAGAAGTCAGCGCAAAGAATGTTTGAAAAAATCCATGCAGACCTACCAAGACAATAAGCTTCTCGAGGTATACAACCATCTGTTCCTCTTCTGTTATTTAAGTTTTCTTTTTGAAAAAACATGTATTTCTTTGTGGCCAAAGGAGGAACAATTCCTGGCAGGCCAGAAGAACAGGCTGGACTTGACGCTCCAAAAAATCATTGAAGACAACAAGAAACTGATTGCACGCACGGAGATGGATTGTCTCTACAAGAAGCAGAACCTGATCAGAGGTCGGGAAGCTGGAATTAAAGTTGTGTCGTGTGCTGCCAGTAGCGTCGTAACTAGTCAGCATTTTTGTCTCTTTTCTTCAGATCGGGAATCTACAATATGGGGTTTGGAGGAGAGTAACATCCATGAGAAATATCAGCAGTTGAAGCAGCAGCTCAAAGAACAGTACTTCCTCCAGAGGCACCAACTCCTCAAGAAACACAACAAGGTAAAGTCAACTAACGTACGTCATTATACGTCATATGATAAACGGACAAAATTAGTGGGACACCTGAAGACGAAAGAGGAACAACATAACAATGGTGAGGCTAATAGCTAGCAGGCTAACTAGCCTGGTAGCAATCCATCGTGTTAACATAAGAAGATTGCTTGCTTTAAAGGACAGGTACCGAAGTGCAAATACCAACAGGCTAAGAGTTCAGATGCATTTGACTTAATGCCATGGAGGAAAATATTGCTTCACATGAGAAGAGTTGAAATACTAATATTTAGAGATTTTTCGATCTGGGTTTTAAATGACATTGGCTGATACCAATACCATCACTAATCACATGTATTAACGGTAAATGTTTACTTTTTGTGGGGGGGGAGTGTTATTGACAGTTTAACAATATCAACACAATATATAAACTAGTTCCTTGTGCTGTTACTCTGTGTGTAATATGTTCAGCCCCGTCCTCCAACGATACTTCATAATTAGACTTAAGATACTAAGAAAATCAGTTTAGTTGTCGTAATTGAGATGATTATTATCAAATTAGCTTGAGCATCTCCACCTTGTTAATGAAAATGCATAATTAGCTGCTTGTCAGCCAGGTGACACGAAAATAGTGTCAACTAGAGGGCAATCAGCTTTTTTGATCAGTATTAAAATGCTTTCATCTGCAATGGCGATCACTTTTTTACAAAAATGGGTTGATTCTGATCAGCACATTCTATACTACCAGTAAAATAACTATCAACTGTCTTTTACTTCAGGTGAGAACAGCTATATTTTACCCTTGTGCGTGGAAATGGAAATGCTTATGGTACTAATAATACCTAGAATGCTAGAAACCTGTTCGGCTTTATTGTGATTGCATAAGAAAAACTTTTTCTCAAAAGTACATTCTTAATGTCACATGAAAAATGTTTCCACACTAACAACTTACAGAGCTGCCAAGTCTCACGCTTTGGGCGTGAAAGTCACACAATTTAACCCATTCACACACCACATTTAAACTTTTTTTTTTGCTTATATTTCCCTATTAACTATATATTTATTTTCTTATAATAAACCTTTTTTCTTGCGACCTGCTGTAGTTTGTGTGACTGATTGGCAGACCAAAATAACCAATCCCAGACCAATTTGTACGTTTTTTTGCCTAAGTCTAGGCCCAAGACTTTGTAAAGTTTGTATAGGGTGGTTTAAAAAGAATACGCCAAAATCAGACTTTTTCAGTTCGAAAGCATTGTAATTGACTGAATCAATGGTCATTTGATACAGGACTTATCCGGGTTTCACTGTGTTACAATTTCACTGTAGTGGTCATGTCATCCTTTCGGCGCCCTTCAATTGTAGGAAGACTACGTGTTTGTTTACCCTCAAAATGGCGACGCCTCAACAAATCCTGGAGCGTGTTTGGGAGGAATTGTGATATCGTATTGATGTTTTCCGTGCTGCCTGTGGTGGCCATATTGAAGACTTGTTAAGATTGAAATACTCAAATGTATGTACAAAAAAACTGTTCAAGCTTGGTGTTCTATTGTTTTTCCATTTTTTAAATATCGAGTTATAGTTTTTTTCCGTATTCCTTATGAATCACCCTGTACATTGAAGAACATTTTGTCCAATGTAAACATGAATAATGGGTTCCAGCCTCCAAAAACGTTGTATTTTAGTAAAATGTGTACACTTTGAACACAATATAAATCACAATGCATTATTGCTTATCAAACAAACATAACGAGGGGGTGATGGATCAACTACTTTTTTGATAAAGTCAAAACAACAACAATTGAACTGTCCTCGTATGCAGACGCCTTGCCTGCACGCACGCGCACACACACACACACACACACACACACACACACACACACACACACACACACACACACAGTGACTCGCCCTGTACTTCAACGATTACCGTAATAACAAAAAAGGAAATTTACTTTACTTTATGGATTTTTCTTTGCGTGCAGTGGAATATAGGGGGGGTGGTATCAACAACACTGTGGATACTTCTTAAAGCCTGAAACCACACTTGGCTTGTCTATTGTTTTCTTTGGACTCCTATTGAGCTAACAAAACTAGGAAAATGCTGTAAAGAGGCAAAATATACTTAAAAAGCACAGTAACTAACGACAGCATTGCTGCCATAGATCGATAAACCCGCTCACAGTGGATGTGCTGCAGGCACAAAATCAATCAAAGTTAACTTGTGTTTAGAGTGTCTGCTCGGTAGGTCGTGAGTTCAAACACTGTAAAAATAGGACTCATTATCTCCCTGCTTGGCACTCAGCATCAATGGTTTGAATTGGGGGTTTAATCAACCCTGCTGCTCACTGCTCCCCTCACCTCCTCGGGGGTGATCAAGGGTGATCGGTCAAATACAGAAAATATTTTCGCCACACCAAAAGTGTGTGTGACAATCTTGGGAACTTTAACTTATACAACCCTTAATCACAAATGTCTCGAAGGGCTGCACAAGCCACAACGACATCTTCGGCTCAGATCCCCCAACAGGGCAAGAAAAAACTCAACACAATGGGAACAACGAGAGACCTTGAAATGGACCCAATCGATTGAACTTCACCAATGTCTACGATGTCTACATTTGTGTGCCAATCCAGGAACAGGAGCACATGCAGTGCTACAACCAGCGCATGGTCGAGCTTCTTAAAAATCGTCAGCAACAGGAGAAGAACCGCCTGCCAAAGAACCAACGCAACGAGGCAAAAACACGCTTGGCTATGTTCAAGAAGAGCCTGCGAATCAACTCCACAGGCAACAGCTCTGAGGACAAGGAAAAGATCAAACAGGTACCGCATTGTTTTTGTGGATACTGTGCACCAGGGCCAACTAGTGGCCTGGCATGAATACTACAGCTTCAACCTTGCAAACATGTCTGTATGCCAAACTCTTGCTCCCTCCCCTTTGAAGTTTTCACAGCAGGAGGAGCTGCGTCAGAAGCACGAGAAGCAGGCGCAACTGAAGAAACACGAAAACCAGATGAGAGAAAAGATCGGCGAGTGCGGGAACAACATCCGAGAGCTGCAGGAGCTTCAGGTAGGAAACCAAATTCGCACATTTTGCTGCAACGATGCTAGTTTTCATGTGCAAAAGTAAAAAGGCCAATGTTGCTGCCACAGAACGAGAAGCAGCACATGCTTGTTGAGAATGAGTCGCAGAGGCTCAAACAGCTGGAGGAGCAACACAACCAGCAGCTGAAAGACTGGCATGATCAGCTGAGACCCAGGAAGATGGTAGGGTTCTTCGGGCTTTGTGCCAATCGACTGGCCACTGATCGCTATCGACCAAATTACGCTATTGCAGTTTAATGCCTTTTAATGACAATCCCCTCCGGCTGACAATTAATTCATTTCTAATACACCAGCTGGCAAGCAGCTAATTTAGTGTCTACATACACAGTGTGGAGTTGTTCGTTTAAGCTTATAAAAATCACCTACATTACAACTAATTAACTGCATAGGTATAAATTGTTGTAAAAACAGAATCATAGATTTTTTTTTCTTTAAATAAAATTAATTACTTTGTAACATATACACACTATATGTAATACATACATTTATTTAAAAAAAAAAAATAACATGAAAATACTGACGTGTTTTAAATATAATTTTTTAGAAATTATTATAAATGTAGGTCTAAAAAAAAAAATTTTGGAATAAATAAACACGATATGTAATAACATTCATTTTCAACAAAAACAATAGTTATTAATATAACATTAAATAACATTTTACATTTTAGTAAAACTTTTTTTCTCAGAATTGTTATAGTTTGTTGCATTATTAGAAAGCAGATATACTATTTTTTCTAATGGATTAATTAGTTAAAAAAATAAAATACATGCAATATGGGACGGCGTGGCGCAGTGGAAGAGTGGCCGTGCGCAACCCGAGGGTCACTGGTTCAAATCCCACCTAGAACCAACCTCGTCACGTCCGTTGTGTCCTGAGCAAGACACTTCACCCTTGCTCCTGATGGGTGCTGGTTGGCGCCTTGCATGGCAGCTCCCTCCATCAGTGTGTGAATGTGTGTGTGAATGGGTAAATGTGGAAGTAGTGTTAAAGCGCTTTGAGTACCTTGAAGGTAGAAAAGCGCTATACAAGTACAACCCATTTATCATTTATTTATATATAATAGATGACCTCTGATACATTGCTACATATTACACCATTTTAGGAGCATATTTTTTTAAATGAACATATACATTTTTCAAATGTTATGAATTATTACAATATTACAAGTTTTATAGTTCTTATTGATGACATCAGGTACGCCATACATCGACTAACTCTAAACCCTAACCCTATTATAAAGCATCACAGTTTAAAAATTTACAATTATTTAAATGTATATTGTTTTAATTATTCTTTAGTTAATAATTAAATAAGGTATACATATATATATATTATATATACAAGTGTGTGTGTGTATTTATATATATATATATATATTATATTATATATATATATATATATATATATATATATATACACACACACACACACACACACACACACCAAACTGTAGATTATGTTGTAGTTTGCTGATATATAGTAGAAATATACATTGATCTAAGATAAATTTCTTAAATAAACATAATGATACAAAAATTTTAATATTAGTATTTATTTTTTTAAATGTATATCAATAAAAAAGATAACTTTTAGTATCTCTACACTTAAATGAATGATTCTTAGAACACTGCCTCTACATTTAATAAAGGATTATTTAGAATTACAGTTTGACCCCAGAACAGATATTTTAAATTCATATAAATAAATATGAGGAAGTGTTTCTTTAAAAGTGATAATATTCTCCAGGTTTTTGGATAAGTTTTGAGTTTTCTTTTCAATCACAGGCGCTTGAAGAGGATCTGAGCAAGAAGAGGAAGGAGCAGGAACGATTTTGGAGCATGAAAAAATCTTCAGAATTTCAGAATTCGGGATCTGTTAGCAATGTGTCCAAGTTTGTGCCTTATCCGGAATCTTCCACCACATAAATAGCAAGCCTCCTCTTTACGTTCTTACTAGTGTCAATTAGCACAGTCATGGAAGACACCCCACACAAAATCTTCATTTAGTGCGTTAATAGTTAGGGGGATTTTATTGGTTTAAAGGCGTTCTCTTTACTTTTAAGAGCCCACAGAGGTATTTACTTGTTTTTGTTCTGCAAGAAGAATGTTGAATTTAATTATAATGACACTCTTGTTCATGATGTTCCCCAAAATATGTAAAACAGTTTACATTCTTGTATGCCTCACTTTTGCTGCCAAAATTTGCCTTTATTTTATTTATTTTTGCAAGAAATCATCACTGTACAATTTAATTTAAATTATATATAAATAAATAAATAACTTAGAGAGAGAGAAAGAGAGAGAGAGACAGAGGACTTGGGACCAATGGTAAAAAGTGTAATATATATATATATATATATATATATATATATATATAAAAAATAAAATTTTTACCATTCTGTCCCAAGTAGTCTCTATAATAAAAGTATATTAAAGGTTTTTGTTTTTTTTCACATAAAGTAAATATATATTATATAAATATAATTTTTCCGAAATATTGTAATAGATTGAGAATATGATTTTTTTTTAAGAGCAAATGACAGTTAATGCAAACAAATTAACACTATTTACCCTTTGGTTCCTGTACTATAAAAGTGTGTTAAAGTTAAAAAAAAAATATATATATATATTTTTTTTTTTTCAAAAAACTTTTATTTTTCTTTTGTTTCAGTGCCTTTTTTTCCATAACTCCTGATAATTTTTCAATGGGGAGGAAAAATGATTGCAGTAATATTTCAGGTTATTCTTTTAGACTAAATGAGAGTTAATATACACTTTCAACCTTAAGTCCCCAAATGGTCTCTATCATAAAGGTAATGCAATTTAATATACATGTTTAGATATGTATTGGATGTGGGGTTTTTTTTGTCGTAACTCTTGATTTTTTCCATAGTAAAAAATGAGGACAACATCCTAGACGAGATAAAATAAACAATAGCTGATAATTGTTTAAATTCTTTTACACCAGCAGGATTATGTCACACTTGTACCCTTATTAGGGGTGTGGGAAAAAATCGATTCGAATTTGAATCGCGATTCTCACGTTGCGCGATTCAGAATTGATTCTCATTTTGAAAAAATATATATATATTTTTTTTATCAATCCAACAAAACAATACACAGCAATACCATAAAAATGCAATCCAATTCCAAAACCAAACCTGACTCAGCAACACTCAGAACAGAGCAATTGAGAGGAGACAAACACGACACAGAACAAACCAAAAGTAGTGAAACAAAAATGAATATTGTCAACAACAGTATCAATATTAGTTATAATTTCAGCATAGCAGTGATTAAAAATCCCTCATTGACATTATCATTAGACATTTATAAAAATAAAAAAAATAGTGTCACAGTGGCTTACACTTGCAT
>NC_084614.1:59317389-59372389 GCF_033978795.1 Nerophis ophidion
TATTGTGGGAAAGCGGACGTGAAAACAGGCTGTCGTCACGTCACTCAGGTCCGCATGGAGCTGTAGGGGGCGTGGCCTCCAGCTCGGCCTGTATTTCGGGACATTTTTGGGAGAAAATTTGTCCCCGGAGATTTTCGGGAGAGGCGCTGAATTTTGGGAGTCTCCCGGAAAATCCGGGAGGGTTGGCCAGTAAGGATGGCAGTCACACACAAAAGATACTGTATGTGTAGACTGCACAATGATGACAATATGACACAAGTAAACAAATACGCATTTTATGCAAGTCATTTGACTTTGCTGTGGGCTTTTGATAAGTTTTCCCTGCTGCTATGCTTAGCTGTAACACAACGCTGCGCGCACAGCACACCAGCTGGTGATGCTCAATACATTCTGACGGGTCAGCACAGTTAGCCTACTTTAGTTCCGTTTTGTAGTTACGTTTTAGCGTCCTCCAAAAATGCAAACATTTAACAAAAAAGATTGGAGTTTATGCATGTTCTAAATAAAAGTGATGTCAATAGACCTTTCAAAATGTAATTAAGACCTTTTATGAGATTTTTTTACATTTTAAGGCCTTAAATACAAATTAATAGATTTACCGTATTTCCTTGAATTGCCGCCAGGGCGCTAATTAATTTAAAACCTCTTCTCACTCCTGCGCTTACGAAAGGTGTGCGGTAAAAGTAAGCATGCACTAATTATTTTAAAACCGCTTCTCACTCTGGCGCTTACCAAAGGCATGCGGTAAATTTAGGCCTGCGCTTATAAATTTGAGTGTGATGTAAGGATACCATCATGAAAAGCACATTTAATAAAAAAAACGTTAATGTACAGAAGCCTGTAAAGGACTATTTTACCCTGGGGGGATGTTCCAATTATTCACTATTTACCCAATAAATCTAGTCTAAGAGAGTGAAAGGAGATGGCTTATATAGTAGTACAATTTACTATACACACCACATAAACAAACAATAATAAACACACATTAATTACCCTCATACACTTGTCCCCACTCACACGCTACCTCCCCAACTCGCGCTGTTCACTTCCCTCGCAGCAATGTAGCCACGATAGCACACAACTAAACTCTTTATAATGTTCCACACTCACTCTCTAAATGGTAAACAGTCACAGGGGGGAGGGTCTCTTTAACAAACTTAATACATGACTAAACCTGCTGTTCGTGAAGTCACTGTGCAGCAAACAAACACACGTGCGAGCTGCGGTTAGCACACCAGTCCAATCTACTGGCAACGTGAGTGCCCAAACGTCCTAAACTTTAACGGGTGCAACTTATAAACTGTCACTTATAACACACTGAAATAGGAAGCTTACTGTGGTTATTTCTCTGAACTGCAACCGTGGTGAACTATTTCCCGTGTAGTATTACCGACGCTACGTTGCTTGTTAATGCCGGAGCTCTTTTAACACTTTGTTTAACGTGCCGGCGGAAACGGAACTGCCCATAACCATAGCAACCGGAAACCATAGCAACCGAAGCCATAGCAACGGTTAAACAACTTAAAACACATTTTACCTTTCCAAACGACACATATGAAATAGGAATAAATAATAGTAATTAAACCCTTAACAGAAACGATCTCCTATTTGTAGAACTAAAGGAACAATTACATAAATATGCAAACCTTCAAAACAGTTAATATTTAGCATAAAAAATGCAGATGGCCTTAAAACGCCACAACACTCAGTCACCGTATGTAAATACCCAAAATAAAGACTCGACATAAATATAAATTGAAACGGATCAGAAACATTGGAGGAAACAGGATTAAAACCCGTTGCTAACCGCCCATAGAATATACATGAGTACGGCTAGTAGCTACTATTAGCAAACACATTCACTTACCAACTCGGCTTAATATCTTAACATCGCCACACTCTCTCATCGCAACTCGGCCCTGATGGTCGGCACCTATAAGTTTACAATTAGTTGTAAAATGTTGGATGGTTGTTTTTACGATATGCAGGCAAACGACAACTTTAAAACATACCGCACCTGGCAGTTTTGCCTGAATTGCTGCAGCAATACGGTGTGGCATGGAGTCGACCAGTCTGTTGCACTCCTCAGGTGTTATTAGAGCCTAGGTTGCTTTAATAGTGGCCTTCAGCTCTTCAGCATTGTTGGGTCTGGCATCTCGCATCTTCCGCTTCACAATACCCCATAGGTTTTCTATGGGGTTAAGGTCAGGTGAGTTTGCAGGCCAATCAAGAACAGGGATACCATTGTCCTTAAACCAGGTACTGGTAGATTTGGCAGTGTGTGCAGGTGCCAAGTCATGTTGGAAAATGAAATCTTCACCTCCATAAAATTGGTCCGCGGCAGGCAGCACAAAGTGTTCTAAAACTTCCTGGTAGACTGCTGCATTGAGCCTAGACCTAAGGAAACACAGTGGACCAACACCAGCAGACCATTACCGATTGTGGAAATTTGACACTGGACTTCAGGCAACGTGGATTCTGTGCCTCTCCTGTCTTCCTCCAGACTCTGGGACCTTGATTTCCAAAGGAGATACAAAATTTACTTTAATCTGAAAACATAACTTTGGACCACTCAGCAGCAGTCCAGTCCTTTTTGTCTTGAGCCCAGGTGAGACGCTTTTGACGTTGTCTCTTATTCAAGAGTGGCTTTACACAAGGAATGGGACAGCTGAAGCCCATATCTTGCATAAGTCGGTGCGTGGTGGTTCTTGAAGCACTGACTCCAGCTGCAGTCCACTCTTTGTGGATCTTCCCCGTTTTTTGAATCGGTTTTGTTTGACAATCCTCTCCAGGGCACGGTTATCCCTCTTGCTTGTACACTTTTTTCTACCACATCTTTGTCTTCCCTTCGCCTCTCTATTAATGTGCTTGGACACAGAGCTCTGGGAACATCCAACCTCTTTGGCAATTACCTTTAGTGTCTTGCCCTCCTTCTTTAAAGTATCAATGGTCATCTTTTGGACAGTTGTAAAGTCAGCAGTCTTCCCCATGATTGTGTGTCATACAAAATCAAAACAAAAGACCATTTAAAGGCTTTTCCAGGTGTTTTGAGTTAGTTAGCTAATTAGAGTGTGGCACCAGGTGTCTTCAATATCTGACCTTTTCACCAAATTCTAATTTTCTGAGATGTTGAATTTAGGGTTTTCATTGGTTGTCAGCTATAATCATCTCCTTTTTGGCAAAAAACACTTGAAATGTATCAGTCTGTTTGGAATGAATGTATACATTCTACAAGTTTGACTTTGTAAATGGAATTAATGAAATAAATCAACTTTTTCATGATATTCTAATAATATGACCAGCACCTGTATACCAGTCGGCAATTCAAGGAAATACAGTAAGCCTTTTTTTTTTTACAGGATACCCTGTCACCTTAAATCCAACTTTGCCGCCCCATACACAAACTCACACACAAGCACACTTGACATGTTTACTTGCACTAAAACCCAAATAATGCATGAATTGGATTGAAACCGTCTTTTTAAAACAAACAAAAAAGTTTTGATTTTTTTAAAGATCGCCTTAACATATAAATCAATCAAATAGAAGTTTATTTATAAAGCCTTTAATCACAAGTGTTTCAAAGGGCTGACACCTAAAAATGTTGCTGTTTTTAATGTAATTTTTTTTCTTTTCTTTTTTTTTACACATAAAATGGCTTAATTATGATTTTAAAATGACTATAAATATGACAATTTTCTCTTCACTTCAAAGTGTAAGGATTAGCTGAAGCACATTAGTTGTATGAGTGGTAACAAATACTGTGTTTTTTTTTTCTATTTTACTCTGGTCCACACTTGAAAATAATGGTTTCTGTATTTACTACCCTTGACATGTACTGTACAAATTTACAATCTCACAGCCTTTAACAATATTTTTTTTCACTTCGACATACTGTGATCAACATTTTCTTTAACATTACCACACATGACAGTGCAAACTAGGATATCCGAATATTTCACAGTAATTAACTGCTATTTCACAATAAAATACAGTAGTCACAGTCCTCTGTAATATCACAACAAATTACTAGCGGGGTGGTATAGCTCAGTTGGTAGAGCGGCCGTGCGAGCAACTTGAGGGTTGTAGGTTCGATCCCCGCTTCCTCCATCCTAGTCACTGCCGTTGTTTCCTTGGGCAAGACACTTTACCCACCTGCTCCCAGTGCCACCCACACTGGTTTAAATGTAACTTAGATATTGGGTTTCACTATGTAAAGCGCTTTGAGTCACTAGAGAAAAGCGCTATATAAATATAATATCCGACCCTTCAGTGTTGTCAACCAGGCTAAAGTAACCATGAAAATGTGGACTGGATTTTCAGTATAGTAATGATGGAACAGATTGGATTGGATAATAAGCGCTGACAAAGGGTCTTCAAATTATTTATATTCAGAGTGAATAATGACAAGTTATAATATTATTTATTTAAACTCATATTACTGCATAATTATATTGATTTGTTCTGCATTAAAAAAAAAAAGTTTAATTAAAAATTATTTACAGGGGCTCAAGAACATTTTAGATTTATAAAATAGGCCTAGCGACACCAATTGTGGGAACTATTGTAAAATATATTTTCTCCTGGGTTATGTTTTCCTGGTAAAATGTTTCATGAAGTAGAAATGTGCCTTCTCTCAATGTTTGACAGTGACATCTTTATTTTGAATTTTCTCTTACCTGAGAAACTTTGTTGCACAATAAAAACTACAGATACTCTTCACGCAGATCACCTTTACAGGAACATTTCCCACACCAGCATTTTAAGAATAGAGGAGAAACGTGAAAACAACAACAAAATTGTGTACAAATGATAGAGTAAAAAAAATAAAAATAAAATAAAAAAAACTGCAAATTGTATAAACAAAATCATTCGTATAAAAAATAATATAAAATAACTAAAATAATTGCAAATTGTATAAACAAAATTATTCAATCAACCAGAAAGGTGCAAGGAAATGTTGCTACCCTTCCTTTGTTTCAATGTGAGTCCAACCTACATTGTTATTAACATCCATCCAGTCATTTTCTACCGCTTGTCCCTTTTGGGGTCGCTGGAGCCTATCTCAGCTGCATTCGGGCGGAAGGCGGTGTACACCTTGGACAAGTCGCTAGCTCATCACAGGTAATATTAACATTATAAGATTATTATTAACCATCTCCTGGGAGAAAATATCTGCCTGGATTTGTTGTAAGCACAATACCAATGGCGCGCAATTTGCAAAATGCGCAACTACATTTTGCAAATTTAATGTCAAATTAAAACAAATGTTTATTGGATTCATCACTATACAGTGTACATCCACGACAGAACTACTGACTAAACTACTACCAGGTGTGGATTCAGGCCGGGTGGCCTATTTCAAGTTCCAGGTAACCCTACATTATTATATTTTATAAATAGTAAACCAAGTTGTGGTAGTAGTTTAGTCACAGTAGTTCTGTCGTGGATGTACACTGTATAGTGATGAATCCAATAAACATTTGATTTGATTTGACATTAAATTTGCAAAATGCTGTTGCGCATTTTGCAAATTGCGCGCCATTGGTATTGTGCTTCCAACAGTTTTAAGAAGAAAAACGAGGGTCTTTGAATGCACCACAGTTGTATGCAATGAGATGCTTAAAGGCCTACTGAAATGAGATTTTCTTATTAAACGGGGATAGCAGGTCCATTCTATGTGTCATACTTGATCATTTCGCGATATTGCCATATTTTTGCTGAAAGGATTTAGTAGAGAACATCCACGATAAAGTTTGCAACTGGAGAAAAGCCCTGCCTCTACCGGAAGTCGCAGACGATGACGTCACATGTTGATGGTTCCTAATATATTCACATTGATTTTAATGGGAGCCTCCAACAAAAACAGCTATTCCGACCGAGAAAACGACAATTTCCCCATTAATTTGAGCGAGGATTAAAGATTCGTGTTTGAGGATATTGATAGCGAGGGACAAAAAAAAAAAAAAAAAAAAAAAAATTTTAATTAAATAAAAAAAAAGTTAAAAAAATAAATAAACGCAATCGCGTTGCATTGAGACGGATCCATATGTTTTTAAAGACAATTACTAGGATAATTCTGGGAAATCCCTTATCTTTCTATTGTGTTGCTAGTGTTTTAGTGAGTTTAACAGTACCTGATAGTCGGAAGTGTACGTCCACGGCTGGGTGTTGACGCGCAGTGTCTCGGGGAAGTCGGAGGCAGAAGCTCAGCTTATATCCGGTAAGTGGCGACTTTTTAACCACAATTTTCTCACTGCTGGTTGACATGTAGTCGGGATCCATGCCCGCTCTGATCTATAGGAAAGTTTCACCTCCGTGAATTTTAAGCAAGAAATCACCGTGTGTTTGTGTGGCTAAAGGCTCAAGCTTCCCAACTCCGTTTTCTACTTTGACTTCTCCAAAATTAATTGAACAAATTGCAAAAGATTCAGCAACACAGATCTCCAAAATACTGTGTAATTATGCCGTTAAAGCAGACGACTTTTAGCTGTGTGTGTGTGCAGCGCTCATATACATAACAGCCCGTGACGTCGCGTGTACACGTCATCATTACGCGACGTTTTCATGAAAAAAGTCCCGGGAAATTCAAAATTGCAATTTAGTAAACTAAAAAGGCCATATTGGCATGTGTTGCAATGTTACTATTTCATCATTGATATATAAACCTTTAGACTGCGTGGTGGGTAATTGTGGGCCTATAAGTGAAATTGCACATACTTTCTTCCGATGCTGCCAAAAATAGAAATGTTATATTTTTACCATTCTTCTGTCACCTCATCCTTGTTCCAAAATGCAGGTGTTGTGTTTCAATGCTTAAAGTAAACTTTGACGAAGTCATGAGTGAAGTGTGTCGAGCTACTTTTGCCAATATTCAGATGAAACCAACAATACCCCACATTGTGTAGCCATATTTATTTAGTGTTTAGAAGCATTTTTGTCGGAATAATTCCTGTTTTTTCAATGGTAAAAACACAATATATAATATATCCCCAAAATTTGGTTTTAAAATAACCCTCATAAAATACCATCGACACAATTGTAAAGATACACAGACTCACAACTTGTTGAATGACGCCTCTGTCATGTCCTGAGTGGCACGCCGCCACTTGGCAACATTGAGGAGGGTGGCAGTGTTGCTTTACCGCACACGTCACTTCCCCTCTTCTCCATTCCTTAAATAGAGAAAAGTCAGTGCGAACGTCCGCTTGCCGTCAGATAACACAACATTAATAATAATAATAATAAGAACGCCTACATGGCCAAAACTGCATAACAACAAGTGCTGGTCAGACGAAGACTCACGAGGCATTGACTCATTTGAGCCAATCAGTTCGAGAATTTCTCGAAGCTTCCAATGCATGCTTCGGCACAAGACTCCACCTGCTGGCCAAATGTATAATTACATGTTAACCACATAACGTGATGCATTGAAATGTTGCGTCTATTGTGGCTCTTGGAAGTAACAACGAATCACAATAACTGTTTGACAAAATGGTTTTGCTAAGTAAATCAATGAAGTGTAATAAAATGTGTTTGATGCGTTATATTTGTACATTTTGCGTGTTTGTATTTTGCCAACATGGTAGAATTTTAGGAACCAGCGGCCCCCGCGACCCCAAAGTGAATAAGCAGTAGAAAATGGATGAACGGATAATATGATAGGGCAGGTTGTGTAATGTCGTTCTGTCACCTTGAGGAAATGGCATTAAGAGGAAGATGACAAATATAATGTAACTTGGACAATGATGGACAGAACACAGGAGATTTTGTTCATTTTTATTTTGGTTGAAGGCCATCCATCCATCCATCTTCTTCCGCTTATCTGAGGTCGGGTCACGGGGGCAGCAGCCTAAGCAGAGAAACCCAGAGTTCCCTCTCCCCAGCCACTTCATCCAGCTCCTCCCGGGGGATCCAGCCGGGAGACAAAGTCTTCCAAACGTGTCCAGGGTCTTCCCTGCCCAGACGTGCCCGAAAAACCTCCCTGGGGTGGCATCCTGACCAGATGCCCGGACAACCTCATCTGGCTCCTCTTGATGTGGAGGAGCAGCGGCTTTACTTTGAGCTCCTCCCGAATGACAGAGCTTCTCACCCTATCTCTAAGGGAGAGCACCGCCACCCGGCAGAAGAAGCTCATTTCAGCCGCTTGTTAATAATAAATAAATGGGTTGTACTTGTTTAGCGCTTTTCTACCTTCAAGGTACTCAAAGCGCTTTGACACTACTTCCACATTTACCCATTCACACACTGATGGAGGGAGCTGCCATGCAAGGCGCTAACCAGCACCCATCAGGAGCAAGGGTGAAGTGTCTTGCTCAGGACACACTGGAGGTGACGAGGTTGGTACTAGGTGGGGATTGAACCAAGGACCCTCGGGTTCCGCACGGCCACTCTCCCACTACGCCACGCCGTGATCTTGTCCTTTCGGTCATAACCCAAAGCTCATGACCATAGGTGAGGATGGGAACGTAGATCGAACGGTAAATTGAGAGCTTTGCCTTCCGGCTCAGTTCCTTCTTCACCACAACGGATCGATACAGCGTCCGCATTACTGAAGACGCCGCACAGATCCGCCTGTCGATCTCAAAATCCACTCTTCCCCCACTCGTGAACAAGACTCCGAGGTATTGAACTCCTCCACTTGGGGCAAGATTTCCTCCCCAACCCGGAGATGGCACTCCACCCTTTTCCGGGCGAGAACCATGGACTCGGACTTGGAAGTGCTGATTCTCATCCCAGTCGCTTCACACTCGGCTGCGAACCGATCCAAGGCGATTATTTTTTTTTTTAGTTTATGACAAAACCTCTCCATTATCCAGCTATTCATTTCTGGTCGCTGGTTAAAAATAATACATACACAGTTTGTCGTTTGGATTTATTCTGTCATCCTTCTTTGATTCTAGCGCCATTTTCAAACCTGTTTTTATCCTCTATCCATTTTCCGAACCGACCACAAGTCTCAAAAGGTCACATTTCCAATAGAGTTGTCAAATCTCCTGGCGTCCAACACTGTTACGTGGTACAAGCGGGCATCAAGGCTGAACTGTTTCTGGAAGTGGTCACATTTGTTACAATTCGGCTTCTTACGTCATTGTTTCCGGCTCCTCTCCTAAATGAAGCAAGCATCTATACACGCTTCCCGGAAATGCCCCCTCCATTACTCGACACACGCCTCGGCACATGTGTTCCCGTCAGTAAAAACAACCAAAGAAACGAAAAGTTTTGTCTGAGGAGAAAAAAAGCTTAAAGACGAGAAAGTTTAGACCTAAATACTCCCTTGGCTCTGTACCTACAGGACTAGTAAGTGACTTTTGATTCTCAAATTAAAATGATAATGCTAATGTTTGCTGTCGAAATTTGCGAAAAAATTCTCCTGCCGGTTTTTCTTTGCTTCGGATTTCTTGGTAGTAGCGTCATTTTTGTAGCACAATCCGAGACCAGTGATAGTGTCTGCTATTTAACATCAGCATAGCCATTAGAGACGTGATATTTGTGCCACTATTACAGAGGACATCATGTTCGTGTGATTGGCATTGAGGGAAATGTGGTCTTCTTCTGGCAAAATAGTACCGCTTTGGTCCACGTTGCCAAAATCAACCAAAACTGAAAGTTCTTAAGCGGGGTTTTGATGCATTGTTATTTTTAAAGCAATGATTCAATAATGAAAAATAAAAATACAATTTTTTTTTACCTTTGGGTAAAAATGTTTTTCAAAGTGTAGAAAACATCTACAATTTATCAAACATAACATACTATATTCATTTATTTACCACTTTAACCATTTGTGACCCTAAACCAAGCCTCAGGTTATTTCTATGTTTTGAGGTCCTTTTTGTCAGAACACCTGATTGTTTTTTTTTTTCAATGGGGGATAATAAATTAGTTTTCAGATGCAATATTTACATAATAACTCTGAGTTTGATGTGCATTATTATTTTTGGAACAATTCAAGTTTTAGTTTAGTTTAGTTTAAGATGTGTACACTTTTAAAAAAATGTATACACTTTTTGCCCAAAACAAATCCCTCTCAAAAAAGTAATGAAAAAAATGATACTATTGTAATGTATTTTCTGTTTTTTTCTATATGTTTGTACATTATTTTTTGGATTATTTGTAAATAGAAATACAAAAGCGTTATCAACAAAACAAGGAAGTGAGCATTGCAGTTAGCAACCCATTCAAATATTTCCACCATTCCCCCACCCCTTCAACATAACATATTGTTTGCAAATCTTTAATTAAACATAGTCTCATTTTATTTATCTAAAATAAATAAAACAAAAAAACAGTTGCACCAGATCCAAAAAAATCTGAAATGTTTATTGACAAAGATTCAATGTAACAAAAAAAGGTCGAATTAAAAAAACTGTTATAATGCTGCCGTGACAACCCACACAATTGTCATCCATACTTACAAAACATTCCGTGCATTAATTCTCTTTTTTTATTTTCCTGCAAGTTCTTTGTCAGAATGACAAAACTCAACATAGCGACTAACATTTCAAAGTCTTGTCTGATAGTGCGTCAAATTTTCACTCGGCTAATGGGTGACGATAACCATAGATGAATGCACAAGGTCCAAACCCTCTTCTGAACACTTCTCTTCTCTTCCTGGTTCCTTCATTAGCACAACGTTTAAACAAAAAACATCGAATATAGTCTTTACAATAAAACAAAACAAAATACATTTTGATACTCTGCTCGTGCTTGAGACCAGTCAAGCCCTAATGTAAACCGATATTTTATACACACTTTGCTGTGTGACAATACTGGAAGTAATTGCACCAGTCACTGGGTCAGACAGTCCCAATTACCATACTTCTTTATATAGTGGTTGGGTGTTTATTCGGATTGTGGTATTTATTCCTTTAATATACAATATATTTAGTGTTGTACTATTTGATTAATGTCCATATCATTTCCATTGGCGTGTATTTTAAAGGTTTAAATAAATAAAGCCTTTAAGTGAATGATTGATCAGCTTTGTGAGGCCACTATTTCAGGAAATACGGTTAATGGCAGCCATATTCTCTTTTTATTTGTAGCATGTGCAAATCTATGTCTGACCTGCTGTTAAAATGAGTGAGGAGTACACAATGTTACACATCTTTGCAACAATAAACAAACACATACAAACTAATGAATACAACGGACTGGTGTAAGAAAGCACTTCTACTTGGCAACGTGAACTCTTGTGATTGCTGTTAGCATTTAAAGCCCGTTAAGTCATCGTTTGTCCACTACTGGAATGTAAGATATATATTTATTTTTATGTTTGTTACAGTAGCATCTACTAACGCATGAAACCCTCCTGCCACGCTCATATTTGCTACCCTCAGGAGACGTGCAGGTCTAAAAAAAATACTATTAAATCATATTTTGCCAATAGTCTCAACCTCAAGCACATTAAAAACAATCAGTATTTTAACCCCTTTAAATTATACTTTAATTAATTAAATTAAATTAATTAATTATTATTTTTTTTTTTTTTGCAAAAGCCCAACAATTAATTATAATCCCAATATTATTTATTGTAGTTTGTGAAAATTTAACAGGTTAGATTTTAAAAACCAGCATCCTCTGCAGTGTATGTTTTCTTTTTTTTTTTGGTTTCTTTAAACAGAATTACAAATTGAGTCATTAAATAATTCATAAGAAAAAAAAAATGTAATTATGTGTTGTTAAATCAATAAATAACTAAATGTAGTTCAATATCATAATAATTAAAATTGTACTTAATTATTTTTGGCCCATTTGACTCCACATAAATTACACAAAGTGGCATTAAAAGGTTTGAAATCCTGATAATTATTTTCAACAAGTTTAAAGTTGTTTCAGTGGGGAAAAAAAAGTAATGTCGGATAATGTTTACCAGCACTTTTTTTTTAGGCGTCCATTGTCGGCCAAAAGGCACCAGAGGGTGCAAAAAGTTCCCCGAAAGATGAGACAAATTAAAACAAAAATGCCTGAGGGTAGCATAAAGGTTTATATTGGGCCATCAACTACTAGACGGCATGAGGGGAGATTAGGGATGGGTACCTTTCACATTTGAACTGGGAATTGATGACGTTACCCAACAATACCAATTTACAGTACTTTAGCATGTGCTCATGTGGTAATGTTAATTTAAAAATGTATTCAACATTTAACACTGAGCTAATAACTGTGCCGTCCATTATTATATCGTGTTTCTTACATTTCTGAGTCTCACTTGCAAGTATTATGTGGTAGACTTGTGTTGCCATTTTCAGGAAGTAAAATTTGACATAAAGTTAAATGTGCAAGTCTTGTCTTTTGTTGAGTCCTACAAAATTTGTGTACTGTAAGTATTGTACTTTACACACCAGCTGTTTGTTTGCAATGTGCATATTATTGTAGTTCTCTTTAACACATTTTTAGCTGTTGAAATCGCCATTTAATATCACCAAAGCCAATCAGTAGCATGTTTATGGTATTTCCAATATAACTGAGCATTGACCTACTCTCATTCTACTTTTAAGCATTTTTCTGTTAGGCAGACTTGCTTTGTTAGCATGGAAAATAACTTGGAGTTCGCTCTGTTTGTTTTCCTGTCAAGTGTTTGAGTTGGTAACACCGATGTAGCATCACAAATGATTTTTCGTGAACGATACACAGAATGTCGGTACCTATAAAAGTCCTGAATTCAGTACCCATCCTTAGTGGAGATTAGTTGTAATGCTTTGCTAACACCTAGCCTCTGTAATGCTAACACTGATAGGAAGCTTCCAATAAAATGTTTGGATTATAGAAGAAAACATCACATGTGTGTTCTGCTGGTTTAGTGTAAATATAAGAATGTGTACCTATAAATTAAAAAAAAAAAAAGCCTACTCGCTACAAAGTTTTTTTTGTCTACCTATGGTTTCTTGCTCAAGTAATTGGAAGGGATCCAGCCCTCGACTTCTTCTCCTATGTTCTTGCAGAACCACCAACCGTTGCTATTTTTCTCCAGCACCTGAAAGAGCGTCCCCACCTTGAAGCTGGACGTCTGGTCCTCGCCTTCGAAGTCCGCCACGGCCAGATACAGCTCGTCTTTACTGGGCTCCTTCAGCAAGGGCGGGAGTTTGTCTCTGGGCGGACCTGGCTTGTCGCTCTTCACTTGAGGTTTCGGAGGAATGGGGATTTTATTCACTTTGGATTCCTGAGAAAAACCCTTAGGTTTAGGGGGGGGGGGTCTGTTGAGTTGGGGTGGTCCCAGATCTTTTGAAGCGGGCTTGAAGTCGGTAGGGCTGGACGGCTCGGTCTTCTTTGGAGGAGGGGGTCTTCTTGGAACCAAAGCCGGTGGTCTTTGAGGGACTTCCTTGTGGGGAGGTACTGCTGGTTTCTCTTGACTGTGGCCGTTCAAGTGTTTAGGAGAACATTTGGGTTCCTCACAGTTCCTGCTGTTATTTGGAAACGACGTCTGAACAGGTGGTAGGCTAGGAGGAGGACTGCTACGGTGGGTACCGACCGCCGGGGTCTCGTTTTGATGGTTGGCCTCACCCGAAGCAGAACTGGGATCGACAGGTTTTGAAGGTCTCAGCTTACTTCTCAGGTTGGTGATGTCAACTTTGTTCTCTGCTGCCGGTGCTGCTGGTGGGTCTGGCTTTGTCGCTGGAAAAGGTTTAGGTCGGATAACCGGTTTGGGCTTCATGAATACAGCTGGACCAGCTGCCTGTGGTTTCTCCTCCGGGACTTCTGACTTAGGTTTTGGTAGCTGCTTGTGTACTGGTTTCAGGTTAAACTTCTTCACCTCTTTGGCGGAGACCTTGTGACCACATTCAAGACCCATCTCGTTCCGAAGGTGAAGTGCTTTGCTCTTGTCCTCTTTCTTTGGATCTGGGGTTTTCTCCAGTTTGAAAGGTGCTGCTTTTGGTGGAACCATTGGTATGATGACTCCTGGCACTGGGGGTTTTGGTGGCAAAGGCTTAGAATGATCAGGTCTTGGTTTTTCAGCCACCTCCAACTCAAAACTCTTATGGATGGATTCTCTTCGAGGTGGCAAAGCTGGTTTATCTTCAGGAGGACACACCGGAGCTGGAGGTAGCGGTCCAGAGAAGGGTGATGACTTGGCAGCGCTGGACTTCCAGTCTCTTAACTTGGGGCGGGCAAAGCTATCGGGGGCTGCTGTCGGTTCATCCGGTAAAGGCTTGGACCAACTATCACCGGTGCTTGGAACACTTGAACTACTGTCCTCCAGTTGCAGCTTCTCCATCTCATTGGGAAGAGGCGCCAGAAAATTGGGCCTGAGGGCGCTACTTGTCTTCTTGTACTTGTCGATGAAAGTAGCCGGGGCCCAACCCTCTTGCTCATCAATTTGGATGTACCACCAACCGCTTCCGTTCTTCTCAATCACCTGCTCAATGAAATTTGCCATTTTCGCTCAGTATTACAAAATATTTCTAACCAAGTAGCGTGTGCTGCTTTTACCTCGACTTTGATTCCAGCCTGAAAGCTAATCCCATCAGGTATGGTGGTCTGGAAGTCTGCGATGGTGTAGAACTCCTCCTCGACTTGAGGTGGACCGGGGGGCTTGGGAAGATTGGTACCACGAGGCTGTGAAAAGACCCAAGTTGTTACATTCATAATAAGAATATGAATTGTGGTGATAAGTGTCCGTGTGGCTGGCGGTGTGTGTTTACTCGACTGAAAACAGGTTTATTTGAAGTAAGGTATTTATTGTTTGTCCCTAGAAATAAAACCTCAAAAAGACAGGTTGTTTTACAGTATATTAAAATTTTTAGAGATCTATCCTTTGAGCGAGTCAAAACATTTCTTCCTTTCACCCGCACCCACACTCGTGACCTGATGACATCTGCTAGCAAGTTAGCAAGCAAAAGTAGGAGTTTTGAGTTTTGGATGTTCCGATCAGGCTTTTATTCTGTCCATTTTGATACCAATCATCCATGAGTGAGATTGGCCGATACTATTACCGATCACGTGTGTTTACTGTAAACTTTTCAATATATCTAGTGTGAGTGCTATAAAAAATGTAACATTATCAGCACAATATCGTTATAACTTATTCTACTTTCATTACCTACACTTTGTGAGCAAAACAAAGTCAATAGTCCACAAAAACTGAACAAAAAGAAAAACTAACATGTTTTACTCATTTGAATAATATGGTGTTTGCCCTCAAAGCCCTCCTGTGTCCAGGGAAGAACTCCAAGAGTTTGTAAAATGATAATGAGGGGGTTGAAATCCATATTCACACAAGAGATACTTTTTTTTCCTTCCAGTCGCACAACCTATTTTTAGTCGCAAATGCGAGTTAATTGGTCACACTGTACAGCCTTGTTATAGCATTGAGTTTTGTGAAAGACCACCCAAACTTTCTACAGATAGAAGTAGGGTTGTACGGTATACCGGTATTAGTATAGTACTGCGATACTAATGAATCATTTTCGGTAATGTACCACCTCTGAAAAGTTCCGGTCCGCCACCCCCAAGTACAGTAGCGTATCTAATCGATACAACTGTGATTACGTCAATATCTTCTTTCATTTAAAAAAACGTTATAATATGTTTACAAACTCAGAAAATATGTCCCTGGTCACATGAGGACTTTGAATATGACCAATGTATGATCCTGTAACTAATTGGTATCGGATCGATACCAAAATTCGTGGTATCATCCAAAGCTAATGTAAAGTATCAAACAACAGAAGAATAAGTGATGATCACATTTTAACAGAAGTGTAGATAGAACATGTTAAGAGAGAAAGTAAGCAGATATTAACAGTAAATGAACAAGTAGATTATTAATTATTTTTTTTACCACTTTCCTTGATAATTTTGACAAAATAATAGAATGGAAAATGACACAATATATTACTGCATACGTCTGCAGCTAAATTAGGAGTCTTTGTTTGTTTACTTAGAAATAAAAGACAAGTTGTCTTGTATGTTCACTATTTCATTTAAGGACTAAATTGCAATAAGAAACAAATGTTTAATGTACCGTAAGATTTTTTTGTTAAAATAAAGCCAATAATACCGTTTTTTGTGGTCCTCTTTATTTAGAAAAGTACCAAAAAGTATCAAAATAATTTTGGTACCGGCACCAAAATTTTAACAAAATATCTTGTGGTACATTAAACATATGTTTTTTATTGAAAATTTGTCCTTAAATAAAATAGTGAACATACGAGACAACTTGTCTTTTAGTAGTAAGTAAGCAAACAAAGGCTCCTAATTAGAAAAGTACCGAAAAGTATCGAAATAATTTTGATACCGGTGCCAAAATATTGGTATTGGGACAACACTCGACAGAAGTAAAAAAAGGGCCAATATGCCGTTAGGCCTGTGATGAGGCAGAGTTGTTCACGGGCTGTAAAAATAACCTTAAAGTTACTTCCACAGATTTGCACTAAGTGTGGATAATTGAAGTGTGGAGTTTATTTGTTGAATTGCAAGCAATAGGGTAGAGATTTGAAATATATTTGAGAATATAAATGAATTTAAATGTCTTACAATGGAGAGATCTCTTCGTGGTGGAAGTCTTTGTCTCAGTCCCATTTCTGTGAATGAACACAAAACAAATCAGTGTTGAACAATAAAAACTAAAAAAAGTAATCGTCCACATTGACACATTACTTCGATCGGAAAAGAACGAGAGTCTGTTTTCTTTCTGGTTCTCCCGGTTGGAGTTGACCGCATGGTTCTGCTTGGAGACCCCGTCCAAATCGTTGGCACTGGCGTGTGCTGCGCCACCCGCCGCCTGCTTTTGGCTCTGAATGTCCGACTTCTTCAGGTAGGAGGCTGGGGCCCAGCCCTCGCGTCCTTGGTACCTGATGGGAGGAGGAAGTTGCCGAGAACATGGTTATTGCTTTTCTACTTAGAAAAACTACAGTACTTATTCGATTATTGTTCATACACATTATTTCACAATTGAATCCCTGTGTATTAAAAACAAATTAAAATGTCAAACCTTTGATTATTCAGTAGTTTTGTAGTGTGGCCTACTGTACTGTAGAAACATAGCATTGAAGGCAAAAATATATACACTACAAAGGCTGCACAGAACAAGCACACAGGAGCATTTGAGGATGTTAAGGTTATAAATGATAAATGGGTTGTACTTGTATAGCGCTTTTCTACCTTCAAGGTACTCAAAGCGCTTTGAAACTACTTCCACATTTACCCATTCACACACACATTCACATACTGATGGAGGGAGCTGCCATGCAAGGCGCTAACCAGCACCCATCAGGAGCAAGGGTGAAGTGTCTTGCTCAGGACACAACGGACGTGGCGAGGTTGGTACTAGGTGGGGATTGAACTAGGGGCCCTCGGGTTGCGCACGGCCACTCTTCCACTGCGCCACGCCGCCCCAGGTTTTGAGTAAATTTAACCTAAAGACATTACATGTGGCCATGTGGATGGGGCAATGGCCTACTTTTCCACATTTCCAAGCCACAATCTGTGTATCATCTTCCGTTGAGGGCTTCACGGTAGAAGAGGGGTTAGTGCGTCTGACTCACAATACGAAGGTCCTGAGTAGTCTGGGGTTCAATCCCGGGCTCAGGATCTTTCTGTGTGGAGTTTGCATGTTCTCCCCGTGACTGCGTGGGTTCCCTCCGGGTTCTCCGGCTTCCTCCCACCTCCAAAGACATGCACCTGGGGATAGGTTGATTGGCAACACTAAATTGGCCCTAGTGTGTGAATGTGAGTGTGAATGTTGTCTGTCTATCTGTGTTGGCCCTGCGATGAGGTGGCGACTTGTCCAGGGTGTACGCCGCCTTCCACCCGATTGAAGCTGACATAGGCATCCGCGACCCCAAAAGGGAATAAGCGGTAGAGAATGGATGAACGGGATCTTCTGTTGAAATATTTAAGTCACCGCTGCATTGCAAATGCATTTTAGCAATGGCCCTTGTCAGTATGAAAGACCAACCAGGCATTTAACTCACTTTTTATTCTTTACACAACAAGTTTAGTAAGACATTATTTGTTTCAAATATTTCCAAATGTTTATTGGACTAGGAAAATAAAAAAAATGGATTATGTGAAATTACTAAGAAGGCAAGGTAGCAATGAAAAACACCAACCTTATGCTGTCTTAATGTCAAAGTGGGGTAGCAATTAGTGTTTTGGCAACACCTAGTGGCCACAATTATTTATTATATTAAGCTTATAGATAGTAGTTATTAATTGCTTCAGGAGTGTCCCCTCAGGAAAATTGAAATTTCAGCAGCAGTGTACAGAATTGAAATCGAATTTAAAAAGTAAATAATGGGGGTATAAATGGAAATAAAATACAAAATATAACAATAAGAATAAAAAAACAAAAACAAACAATAAGAATAAAAATCTAACAGTAAAAATAAGAATATAACAAGAGAAACCATGCAGTAATGACCACGTTATGAAAATGCATTGCACTGATGAGGCAGCGAGTTGAATTATGCGGACACGTTTGTTATTGGATACTTTCTAATATGTTTGAGACTTTGTATGTAATATTCAACTACTATTTGATACATGTTTTTATTGACAAATGTCATGTTTAAACTGCAACCCTCAGGCAGACGCTACAGGGTGCTAAAAGCGAGCACCAATAGACTAAAAAATAGCTTTTACCCAAGAGCCATAGTAGCATTAAACAGGCACTGAGTGAGCACAATATGTCCATCATGTCCTCATGTGTAATGTTTAAATGTTTTTCTATTTTTTCGGAGTACAATGTGCAATAATGTTTTATGTATGTGTGTATATGTATTCATATGCATGCAGATATGCATCTGTGTGGATACACATACATATACATAGATACATCTGTCATATCTATCTTTTTTTTTTTACTATTTATACTACCATATTGTATATGCACCTTAGGAGGAGCTGCTCCAATTTCGTTGTTTTTTGAACCTGTTCATTGCAATAATGACAATAAAACTCTATTCTATTCTATTCAATATTGCTCAATTGAAGACACTTCTGGCTTGTGTGCTTTTGTGTGCTCAGCTGTTGTGTAGCTGCTTGCTCCTGGAAGCCAATAGACTACCTTGTTTGCATGTTGTTAATGACTTGGACTAAAATATAAGAAAATAGAATGTGTGTGCTTATTGGAGGACATTTATATGTTAACTGGGTGTCAAGTTTTGCAAAAGCAATATCGCTGCAGGACTGCTCCTATCAGAATTTATGTCAAAGGTTTTAGATGCAAGCCAATATATATATATATATATATATATATATATATATATATATATATATATATATATATATATATATTTTTGCTGACTTCGGAACGAAAAACAGTAGGAGACATTTTTGCTTTAAAAATATGTTTATGGCCTTCAGACTACACGTTTTCAGGCAAATAATTTTGCTAACTTGGTGCAATATTTTTTTTAATTCGAATAATAGAAAATAAATATAAGGGCTGGCAGACGGTTAAAATATTTATCACGATTTATCGCCGTTTGTTCAAAGTGAACTCAAAATTATCGCAATATTGAAGACAGATACAACTTTTCATCATTAATAAGAGTACCCTAGACAGATACTTTTCAAGTTTGTATTAGCATGACTGGACAATTAGACAATGAAAGGTTTTTTAAACATGCTGTTTTAAACAACTCAGCACAAAACGATAAAAAACATGCTTGTAAAGAGAATTTAAAAAATTGCCTGTGGTGTGTTGCTTACAAACATGCTTTGATTGTCAAAGATGTTTGGTAATGTAATCTGTGATACTTTTACCTAAATACATTACATTAATATTCTGTACATTACATGTTGTAATGGTATTAATGTCTCTGTAGGGCAATGTTTTAACCTTTTCTATTTATTAATAAAATGTAACATTGGCTTGTTAAATATTTTATCAATTAGAACAGGTTATAAAACGTTTATTTAGGTAGAATTATCACAGATTACTTTACAAAACATCTTTGACCAAGCATGATCTTAATTTAAAACGATTTTAAATATTTTATGGTCTTTAGACCAGATGTGACGCGTAGGGCTATTATAGTGAAGCCGGAAATGTGCGATTGGTATGAGAAGAGGTCTCTTGACATGTTCTGATGATGTGGAAGTCTCCGATAAAAGTGACTTTGGACTTCCTCTCCCCAGTCGTTTTTTCTATTGAGTTTTTATTCCATCTTAATAAAGTAGTTCAATTTAAATCCATTGAATTGGGATAGCCCCTCTAGATGCAACATCTCTTTTTCAAAGGGATCCCTACACTAAAACAAAAAACATACCAAACCATAAAACACAACAAACACAAAATTAACGCTCTACCACTCCCACAGCAGACATAATGAAACTTTTTACATAATATCACGCCGCTCCATATTACAATTATTCCTGCTTATTGTACAATCTATTTAGTGTGATTTTTTTGGGAAAGATTTCTCCAATCCTTTCAGTCACTCTTTTTTTTATCAAAAATGATTGGCAACAAATCTAGAATCTATTTCTGTTGTTATTGTAGACTGTACTCATGTTCAGAGACGTTTTACTAATGTCGCTTGATGTCCGTTTAGTTGAGTGAATTACCTGATTTTCCACCAGCCCTCCAAGTTCTTCTGCATAACTTCCACAATCATTCCTCTCTCCAGGTCAATCTCATCTTCATCCCGAGCGGAATAGGGATAAATCACTGAATATTTATCTTCTGAAATAGGAAAAGAGACAATGTTGTAAGTTTCCATGTTTATGTTACACTGGACAAGATTGTTCTAAAGACAAAACAACTGGGAAGAAGCTAGGGACACAAAACACACATAATAATGATGAATTAAGGAGTGGGACTTCATACATTTCTTGTTTTGTTTGATGTTAAGTGTGCACTTATCTGTGAAATGCAAAATCAACTGGCATGTTGACGAAGATAACTAATTTTTATTATTTTCATGTTATATATCGGACGATGTGGTTTGATAAAATATGCAAGAAATGGAGGCAGCAGTTTGTAAGAATGAAAAGATCACACATGCAGCAAACATATACAGTCACAGGACACTTCACTAAGTACACTTTTTACTCTCTTGACATTATGTTTTTATTCATTATTTGGCATTGGGATACATTTTCTTCAAAAGGAATTGTTTGTAACCATACATAAATAAATAAAACATCTTGTATGGTGAGTTTAAAAGCTTTACATCACTCCAGACCAATCAGGTGTCACTTTATTGAATCAGTTGGGTAAATGACTGGGTTTTAAATTTGGGTCAAAAACTTACAACTGTATAATTCTATTCGCAAACCCCCAATAATCAACCCACTAATGATCATAGTAAATAAATAACCTTTAAGTATGGGTGTAGGAGGAATCTATAAAAAAATACCTTAGTCTGCAGTAATGTGCGTTACATACACTTTGTGTGCACCTAATTTCCTTATTGCACTACTTCCACATTGCTATTGTTATTTCTATTCCTGTGTTTCACAGTTAATGAATTTAGAAAATGTGTACTTTTCATTTACAGTACACCATACACATACATCTTCATGCCACCATACACATACATGCCATGCACATACAGCAGCAGATGTGGTTACAATTTGCATGCGTGTGCATTTCAAGATAAAAGAGTGAAGGGGAGAAAAGAGGCGTGCGCTCCACCTTGCCCAAAGCCCATGCTGAAAAGATCCCCAAAAGTTCTGCGCCGGCCAACGTGCCTCGGTAAAGACCAGAATCTCCGAGGCGCTGACGTAGCAGCGCGGTGCAGGTGAGGCAAGACAGGAAGTGAACATAACACCCGTCAATCCATCTGGAAACTTCTAAATTAAAGCCAGGCTTGGATTCAGTACCTGGATGCTAACCCGTTTTTAAATGTTCCCTTTTGTGCCTCAAAGAGAAGTAGGATCTTTTAGAAAAAAATAACTTCATCTTGTACCTTCTTCTCCTGGAAGAGTGATGTCATCGGGGTCATCTTGGGCCTCCAGGCAGGTGGCAGGAACCCAACCTTGTGCGTCCTCTGAACTCACAAACCACCACCCTGTGAAGACACAACAGCAACACACTAAGTACAACCCGGACAATTACTTTCTCAAGGGACAACAATGTCGAAACAGAACTTTGCTACACACAGTCCAGGGTTTCCTGCAGCGCTTTGTTGTTAAGGCAGCCGCCTTAACAACAAAGATCCACCGCCTAAACTAAAGTCTTAACAAGCTGATTCGCTTAGTTCTGGCTCTGTCATTATGTGTAAGCAGCACCCAGCATCGTCCCACCCACACAACCATCTGATTGGTTACACGCAGAGCAGTAACAGCCAATCAGCAGTGCGAATTCAGAGCACATGTAACAGCCAATCAGCATTGCATATTCAGAGCGCAAAGCGTATTCAGAGCGCATGTAGTCAGTGCTCCTTCGGTGGATTGAGCAGAAAGGTGAGCATAAGGGTGCGGACTCTTCCAAAATGATAATAAACACTTCCAAGTCAACTACTAGTAACATCACTATGAGCCCGTTGATGTTCTATAAACATAGGCCGAAGCTCAGCTCACTCGCAGTCCTTGAGGTGAAGGCTAATTAGCTTTTAGCATAACGTTAGCTTACTGTGCGGTGTGTGTGTGCGACGTGTGTGTGTGTGTTACGGACAGCAAAGCCGTGTCTGTTAAATGAAGAGTTTCCTGAAGCTGTCTCTGATAGTTGATATGATAATGTAACTGCATCATAAAGCCTACATGAACTCCATGGTGTTCAGGGATGAATAGTCTCTCCTATTGCTATTGTACTATTTTTTCAGTTACATTAATCATTAGTAATGTAGCAGCCTAGTTTTGAATGGCAGGGTCCCTGCTATCACATGTTGTTAAAAATATAACATTTACATGATAAAAATCAACTATAGGCTTCTCAAATGCTGTAATAAATTAAGCATGATGAGTTGAGCATATGTCAGCATGTGGCCCCACTTTTATCTCTTTTTTTCAAATGCTTACTTACTGTAAATCATTAATTTGACGTTGTAAGTCATTATATTAGTATCTCAGGTAACTAAGACCGTTTTGTTTTTACTCTACGGAAAAAATATCGAGACATGTATGGTATATCGCCATTCAGCAAAGGGAGCGGAAAACACAACCGAACGTTGTGGGCTTCTTTATGCGACGAAGCCGGCCTACTTCCCCACAGTCTGTAGTCTATTACCCCCCGGGCAGTGGGGGCAGCGACGAGGTAGAGACGTGATGGCGACAGGCCGAGTAACGCCGAGCCTTACACCCACCCACCCCCTTCTCCTGTCCCCTCCCCCTGGAGAGTCACCACCTTAGCTAACAAATTTTCTGGGGGAAACACTGCAGCCAACACAAGCGATAATTAGCTCATTCCTACAATCAAGCGAGGGGGTGGCAGAATCATGGTACGGGGCGGCTTACGTGCTGCCAGCAACTGGAAAACTCTGGTTCATTTTAAAAAGGGTCAAAAGTAAAAAAATAAAAAATAAAAAAAAAAGAGTGACAGTGAGGTAGCTAGTGCTTACACGTCTTTGGTCTATGTAGTCAGAATTTTACTTTTAGCACTTTGACACTTTAGCAGGCTAAAACATATTAGGTAGCAATGCTTAATCATATAAATATGTAAAGTAAGTGTAACAAATTACACTATACAGTATATATTAAATTAGATTAAAACAGAATATAATCACTCGTGATTGATCTAAATTAATCATCAAGAACCCTGAGATTTATTTTTTATTAAAAAAAAAAATCATTATTCTGTTATTAATTATAATTATTTTGTTATTTATTCATGGCTAAAATAAGTACATTATTTTAAAATATTTATGACAGCAAGTTATGATTTATGATACTTTAATCATGGAACACTGTAGAATTACATTTCTATAGGGAATATTTTTTTTGTCATTAATCAGATGAAAATGAGTAATTGTTTGACAGCACAATATTTTTACAGTTTATTTATATTATTTTTCTATTCATTCATTACAATAAATAAGCACAAAAATGTAAATTTTTAGGATGGCAACAGTTTCACGATGCACATTTTTATGGGGGATGCTCTTTTTATTGTAACATGTTTAATAGAAACTTACCCGACTCATTTTTCTCAATGACCTCCACCACCTGACCAACAGACAGGCTGATCTCAGAGCTCTCCTGCTTCTCGTAGTTCGTTACCGCCACATACTGGTCCAGCACGAGCGGGTCTGTTGAGTTGGCATCTCCTGTTAGCGTGACATCAAAGGCACTTAACATTTCCTGCCGGTTGTTTTTCTTGTTTTTTTTAATCAAGAAAACGTCTCTATAACGTAGCAAAGCCTCCACTCATCGTGTTTGAGCACTTTTGTTGAGGCATTGACATCCTTTTCAGCATCACTGTCCAACTGTAATGAAACATCCACTGATGCAAGAAAATGAATTTCTATTTTGGTGCCAATGACAATGCTGAGGTCAAAAAATGAGAAAAGGCTCAACTAGACTATGGAGAGTCTTCCTTTGATGCGATGCAGGCGAGGTAGCAGACGTGATTAGAGAGACAGTGTGAAATGGAAACAATGATAGGAAAAAATGTTAATGCAATTTTTTTTAAAGGTAAAGACTTTGTTATGCATATTATAAACCACCACCAACACCACAAGGAATATGAAATCACTTGCAAAACTCATTGCTATGGCAACCCTCTAGTCTGGATTAAACCCCAATTTATCCAAACTAAACTGATTCAAGGCAACAAAGCTTCTTGTAATGTTAAATGAGAACTGCAATTTTTGGAGGGAATTTTGCATTTCATTCACTATCCTTATCTATGACAACAAAGAACACATCATTTTTCTTTCTGAATGTATTCTAAAACGTAAAATACAGCAAGTACGAGGTGGCTAACAATGCAGATAATGGGAGTACCCTATTGCGCTCTTAAAGCTCCCGAGAAAACATCAAAAAAGTGGCAACAATATTTACATCTTGTGAGCTGAATATTATTAGCGATATTGTTATTATAAGCGCTAACGCAGACAAACTACTTTTAGCTGCGCCATGATCACAGAGAGCTAACTAGCTTGTGCAGCTACATTGTTGACATATTGATACGATGAGCTGCTGCATCGCCTCTGAGTTAGTGGAAATTAATTGTAGATTATAAATCCTGTTTCTTACCTGATTAGTAGAAGGATGTGGACTAGGGATGTAACGGTAACAGGTATAATGATAAACCGTGGTAAAATCCCCAACAGTTAGTAAAACCGTTTAAACTTTTAATTACCGAAAAAACGTCATTTATTAATGCATTTTAGGCAACACTGCTTACTTCCTGGAAACGGAGTCAGAGAAGCGCTGGGGGATGCGCACCAGTGTTGTTTTGCTAGGAAAAACATGCCGGAACACAACTACACGGACTTGTCTACGTAGATTTATTAGCTATAATGTTTTGTCATCTCATCAAACTGAACACAGGCTGTGAAGATTGTGTTTTCGATGTGTGAGGTATCACTCCTGTTTATTTTTGTTGGCCACACTGATGCATTGAATCACATGGTGTTGTTAGAGAAGAACAAAACTTGTTTATTTGACTTCATCTTCCTTAGCCAAACTGCTTTGAGTTTTATATTGATATCAAAAAGTAAACACCATGTTTTTTTACATTACTTGTGCTTTTTTCATGCCACAAATGTATTACTTTAAAAAACATATTCGACTACATCTAATACAAATACATGAACACTATTTTTATTCATATGGACAAAAAGTGCAATTATGTCTTATGGCCATCAGGTGCAACCTTGCAAAATTCTTATATTTGTTTTTATTATTTTTTTAATCTCATGTTCATAAATTGCTATATTGCACAATTTTCACATATATTTTGTTCATTTGTTTGTTTTTCTACCATATTATTTTGTTTATAATGCTTGTGTTGCTTTTATACGCACATTCACTTTCTACTTGAGGTTCATGAAACAGTGTTCCCATCTACAATAATGTTTCTTCTACAAAGGAAATCATTTTGAATGTGTTTGTTGTTTTAAGTAGAAATTTGGTTAAATATTTTAGTATAAGTACTTTTTAAAACATTTCAGCACATCTAAAAATATGTAATAATAACCGCGATAAGACATTTTCATATCATGACATCCCTAATGTGGACATAAACCAAGAAGTTGGTTGACATAAATATTCAACTTATACCTCGGGATGGTGATAAATACACAAACAAAAACATTTGTGAGGCTTATGAATAATTCTTCATCAAAAGAGGACGACAAGAACATCTCATAAATTGTCATTCCAGTGAGAGCAGACATTGTACAGTAAGTGATTGTTTTATTATGTTTGTAGTTTGTAATTCTTGTTCAGCACTTAGAAATACTGCTCATCCTCCTTATATTCAGGCTCTAAATATAAGGTTCTGGATCATAGTTTGACTCAAACTAGTCTTTATTGTCTCTCATGAAGTGTGCCATGAGTAATAGTGTTGTTGTTGTAAGGAATGGTGAAATTAATATGCCGCTATATGTTAAAAATTATCAAAATATATAAATATTACGTTGTTATAAATGTGCCTGTTACTACAATACATATGTACTTACAGCATGTACTGTATATACAACCTAAATGGAAGATTTTGGATGGATGTTTTTAGGCTCCTTGGTTAGCTGACTTTTGCTATCATTTATTTTTTAATTAAAATGCATAAAAAAAGAAAATAATGTGTCTTCCATAAGGATTATGAATGATGGGCAACTTTCCTAAAACAGTGCACTTTCCCTTTAAGACCAACACTAAATATGGAATTAAATAGATGAACAAACAACTAATGTGGTTGCAACAAATATGACAACAGAATGATGAAATGTTAAATGTACTTGGGAAAAAATTTGGTGTCAATTAAAATACACGCATTCTAAATACTGCACCTCAGATGCAGATCCTTCAGTAAGCAGCGGCAAAGCAAAGCAAACAGAAAATTATGTCAGGGAGAATTTAATTAAACAGAAAAAAACAACTAATTAAACAAACAGAACTGTGATGATTATCAAATGTTGTCGTATTGCAGTCATTTATGTTTATTATGTTGTAGATAGGCGCCAGCGCCCCCCGCGACCCCAAAAGGGAATAAGCGATAGAAAATGGATGGATGGATGGATGTTGTATATACTGTAGCGAGTATTGTCAAAATTGAGGCTAATAAAAATACTGAATAAAAATACAATGTTGTAATTTAAGATAATATACAAAAAAATTTAGAATAGAATAGAATAGAACAGAAAGTACTTTAATGATCCCTGGAGTAAATTCGTTATCCAAATAAATGATATTTACTGAAAATAATACGTATTAAAACATCATACTAAATACATTAACAAATGCATTTCCATAGTTAATTAAATGTGTGTTGTATATTCAGAATTTATTTGATAGTTTTCCATAAATGGATATTTATATAAGATATACACATTTAACTTTATTATAATAAAAAAACATTACAATAACATGCAGTCTGTCAAGTTCAATACATTACCGCCATCTCGTGGCAGCAATTTATATTACTTCCCCAAAGAGTACAAAAAAAGTTGTCTCTTTGAGTTTTGGTGATTATTTTTGCAAATGGTGAATATTGTATCGGAGCAGAGACCAATATTTGAGTAATTTTGCTAGTTTTTAGTCAATTGCAAATCCCAAAGCTAGAGATTTGGACGCACTCTAACGTCAATATAAAAGGAGATGGCAAGCTGTTCTATGCAGCGCATTAAAACCTCCATACACAATCTATGTAGTCAAGATCTAAGCAACCACATATCATACATTACAGTTACTAATCATCCCCAACTACCAAGTCCAATAGGGTGCGAGGGTGTTTCTCTATGGCCTAACTTGCCGGGTCAACACAAAGCACGACCAAGCATGACAGTCGGTGTCTTACTACCTCGCTTTAGGAAAGTAGTCGCTCTCTCCACAAACCCTGATGGAAAGGAAAATGAATGGAGAAGAAAACTGAAAAGGAATGACATGGATGCATCTTAAGGGTGAAAAAAGGAAAGGAAGATGTTTAAATAAAAAAATATATATATATGAAAAGTATGCATGTGAACAACTGGGCCCACAGGATCAGTGCTGTTATTCCACCACTAGAGGACGACAATGTAACATCCGAGTAAACGTGAAGCATCACAATAACAGTAGGGAAGGCTGAACAATGTATGAAGATAATAAAAACAATCACATTTACCAACAATATATATATATATGTTGTTAAAGGAGACTGACCTGATTTTTTCTTTCCTGTGGGTTCCCTGTCAAACAATAAAACAAACAAACATTAAAACTACAACATCACTATTTAAATTACTAATACAATTTATTTAACCACAGTGTGTTATACCAAGTTTCCCAGCAGTAATAAACATCCAACAGTAGTGAATACAAATATGGAGGTTCCAATGGCACAACATTGAATAAATAGATATGTAAATCATTTCTTGCACTTGTGAATAAATAATTACAGCTGTAGTTAAATACATAAATTAATGTATTTAATGTAAAAGCACATTTCATTATTTAATCAAATATTTCAGTATTTAATCTATTTTCGGTATTTTATGGTTTAAATCATTATTTCACGATTTAGGTATTTTGTCATTTAAATATTTAATTATCTCATGGACCTGTGTGTCATGGCTTTATGAATTGATTTTTATCTGTCAAATTCAAGCACGGTGAGAGAGGGGTTAGTGCATGTGCCTCACAATACGGAGGTCCTGGGTTCGATCCCCTGGCTCTGGGTTTTTTCTGTGTGGAGTTTGCATGTTCTCCCCGTGACTGCGTGGGTTCCCTCCGGGTAGTCCGGCTTCGGGAGGTTTTCCGGATTTCAGTGCCTCTCCCAGAAATCTCCCCAGGATAACATTCTCAGATTTTCACCCGGACAACGATATTGAGGGCGTGCCGTGATGGCAATGCCTTGAACGTCCTTTTGACGATGTCGTCGCGTCCGCGTTAATATTATGCTATCTAGTGTGCGGCTGCTGACTCAACGCGCAAGCGACTGCAAGGCATACTTGTTCAACAGCCATACAGGTTACACTAAGAGTTGTGATATAAACAACTTTAACACTTTTACTAATATACGCCACACTGTGAACCCACACCAAACAAAAATGACAAACACATTTCGGGAGAACAAACCTCTAGTCCTCAAATACACTGTACGGTGATACTTTGACACGTAATCAGTGATAACCATGAGGTGTATTTAAAGTTAAAGTTAAAGTACCAATGATTGTCACACACATACTAGATGTGGCAAAATTATTCTCTGCATTCGACCCATCACTCTTGATCACCCCCTGGGAGGTGAGGGGAGCAATGTGCAGCAGCAGTGCCGTGCCCGGGAATCATTTATGGTGATTTAACCCCCAATTCCAACCCTTAATGCTGAGTGCCAAGCAGGGATTTGAGTAATAAGTATTAAATATACAAAGTAAACTTTCTTGCTGGGATCACATAGCAAAGAAAGAACAAGTGGAGGCGGTAGGAACAAAGTTGGAAAAAACAACAACAATAACAACATAAACACAACAGAACAAATACCCAGAATCCCATGCATCCCTAACTCTTCCAGGCTACATTATACACCCCCACTACCACACCCCTCCACCACCCCGAGCGTCGGTTGAGGTGGGCGAGGTTGGGGGGCCGGGGTTCTTTGGTAGCGGGGGTTGTATAATGTAGCCCGGAAGAGTTTGGGATACATGGGATTCTGGGTATTTTTTCTGTTGTGTTTATGTTGTTATTGTTGTTTTTTTCCCAACTTTGTTCCTACCGCCTCCACTTGTTCTTTCTTTTCTATGTGATCCCAGCAAGAAAGTTTAATTTGTATATTTAATACTTATTACTCAAATACCTGCTTGGCACTCAGCATTAAGGGTTGGAATTGGGGATTAAATCACCATAATTGATTCCCGGGCGTGGCACCGCTGCTGCCCACTGCTCCCCTCACCTCCCAGGGGGTGATCAAGGGTGGTGGGTCAAATGCAGAGAATAATTTCGCAGCATCTAGTATGTTTGTGACAAACATTGGTACTTTAACTTTAACTTTAAATGCACCTCATGGTTTTCACTGATTACGTGTCAAAGTATCACCGTACAGTGTATTGGAGGACTAGAGGTTTGATTGTAAAATGTGTGTATTAAGTGTTTGATATTGCCCATAATGCTATTTAGGAGTGATTGTCAGTTTGTATATTTTTTGATTTTTATTCAAATGTATTTTTATTTTTGTAAATCTATTAGTTCAGTTGTCTGTAGTTTAGTACTTTGGAACATTAAAGATGGCACATCAGACATTCATTAATGTTTTTGAAAAACATAAAAACGTCACAAGAGCTTTTATATAAATGATGTTTCCAATACAATCTGATCTTCAAATGCTACAGACATAAACCAGATGAACAGAACATTGCTCAAGAGCAGCAAAGACAGTCTGAGTCAGTCAAAGACTTCTTATTTTTTCCCTCAGTATCATACTTTTCACTTTATCATCTTTCTTTCCCATCTACTTAAATCACTCTGTTGTTCTGATTGTTAATTTTTGGCTACAATTCTCTTTATTATCAACAAGAATGTTGTCAGGCTGAAACAGTAATGTATCGTTTGCTCTCTCAAGCTGCTTACGCCTCGATAAATCCTTCACCGCAAGTGCGCCCATTAATGCGCTATAAAAAGAAATAACAGGCCGGGACAAGCTAGGCCATTTAATATTAAGGGTTATTATAGAGTAGCAGTATCTTTGTGCTGCCTTTTCTTGGTTTCTCGGAGAGGTGAAACACAGGTCAGGACAGGTTAAGCTCATAACAAAGCTTGGGATACAAAAAGCAACACGGATATACAAATAAGTATTGATACAAAATTAGTAGTGCTATTAGGAGAGATATAGAGATAGAGATAATCCTGAATACAGGTGATAAACATTCTACTGGGAAGACTTGATATGTCTACAGTTTTTGCTGTTGTTCACTGTCGGTTTGCATCATATATTTTTGTTCAACTCCAGAGGCAGTTTAACCTCAGGATTTTTTTTGCGACTTTAGAAATGCATTATTCTCAGTGTCTGTTTAGATTCTCTGACTGAGAAGGTTGTTGATAGTTAGAGTCAAAATATATTTGTCCTGAAAAGTTTGATCTAAGTCTGAATTGTACAGCTTTAGGGACGGGTGACTTTAGAGAAGGTTCACAGCCTTAAGGTCTGTGTGACTTTAGAGGCAAATCATATTCAGAAGCCCGTGGCTTCAAGTTGTGTTTAATTCTAGAAATAGCTCAAATTCGGGATTTCTTTGCGACTTCAGATGCATACTGGACAATTCTGTGTTTCTACAGATGTTGGGTTTCTTTTTGGGAAAACAGATTTCCTTCTGGATTTCTACAGGACTTGAGGTGTATGTTTCTTATATTTCATCAAATTCTGAAGTGTGTCTTCAGGGGTGTTTGAAGCAGTTTAGAAGCAGGTGTATTTCTGCAATAGATTTCATGGGTGTTTGAGTTCAAGAGAGGGTTGCATTTTAAACGGGTTGGACTTTACAAACTGTTTGTCCTTTGGATTACTGTGTGACTATAGAACCATATTTCTACCATAAATTTTAAACAAATTCCAAGTTATACCTACATGGGTGTTTGATTTAAAGGGAGGGTTCTACCTCTTTAGTTCTGTGATTATCTTTCAAGTTGTGGGAATTTACAGGTGTTTGACTTTAGAGACTGTTTGACTTGTGGATCTCTCTGCCACTCGAGGCGTATTTTCTCTTCAGGGATTTTGAATTTAAGGCAGTTTTTCCTTTGGATTTCTGAGCAACTTTTGAGTTAAATTTGTCCAAAAACACAGTCTAAATTCTCAATAGTTTGACTTGAGGGCTGTTTAACATCAAAAGGAGTTCTACCTTTAGCCTTTTGAAAGTCACATTTTTAATGTGGGTTTAGGTTTGTTTAACTTTAGAGGCATTTTAGGTAAAAAATCATATTAATTTGGATTCAATGTTGTTTGAGTTTTGAGCCAAGGATCCCAGAGTGCATTTTCAATTATAACTGGAGTACGTGAATACAATTTAAAAAAATGTGTGACTAAATGGATGAACGCTCATAGTTACGCAGTCCACTTGAACGCCTTATGTGAAGCAGAGTGCTTATTATGCTTGCACATACACGAAGGAAAAAGACTTGCACAACGTTGTTCAAACAAGTCATTTTGATCATTATTGTGTGCATTAAGAGGGTTTAAGTATTTAAGGAACTTTATTGAAGCACACAAGAGATAGCCTAATGAGAACCAAAATTATGATTGTATGTACAAGTGATGTAACGGTATCAACATCTTACTGTACAATACTATCATGGTATTAAGGCCACAGTATGATATGATTGTGGTAAAAAAAAAAAAAGATGCCATATTGTGTAAAATGCAAAACGCAAGTGCACATGATTGTGCATGAACATCTACTGTTTCAAGCAAATATTTAATAAAATAACTTACAGTGGTCGTCTTTAAAGTGACAATGTAAACATTCCTGATGATTATCTTCGCGGTCTTCAAATATCTTTTTTGGGAGAGGGTTTATGAGGTGGCGACTCCAGCTCGCCCCGATGTGTACATTTTTTTGGGTGATTTCCCTCCGTGAGCTGTGACCTGACCAACTGGCTGTGTCGAATTGGAAACACTCCAGACAAAAGCGCCAAGCTTTGCTTTGGAAAACGCAGACTTTCTTACTTCGGCCAAAGAGGGTATGTTCTCACCAAAGTTTGTTTGTTTGTCTAATAGCATGACATTTTCACGAAATGTGCAAAAAAAACCACTTTATTCCTCTAACCTATGAACATTCGCTTCCTGCTCACGACGTTCCACGCCCCAACTTTGCCGCTCCCGCACTGTGCAGAGGACTCTGGGAGATGTGGTATATTTTCAGACCCGACAAATGCAAAGCGCCAGAAAAAAACTACACTCATTAAGTTTATTTTTGATGCCATCAAACGTCATAGCATTATTGTGAAGAAATACTGTGGTGTCTACAATACCGTTACAGCCCTAACATGCACATAATAATGTAAATATAATAGGATATAGACTAAGTTATACATTGCATAGGTTTAAACACAAGTTAATAGTAGAGGTGCAACGATATACAAAATTCACAGTTCGGTTCGGTTCAACATTTTAGTGTCACAGTTGAATATTTTTTCGACACAATAAATTAGAAATTTCCGTTCCGTTTTTTACTTGTAGTTTATCAAAATGATAAAAATTTTTGTTTCAATTCAAAAGTACCGCTTTTGAGTTAAATTAAATGTATCTGGAGCAGCTATACCTGCCCCCGTTTTCTGCTGTGCATATGAAACAAAAACAGCACCTTGTAAAAATTAATGAAAATAAAATAAATGCATTGGATAAATGACCCATCTTCTGTGGTGCATTCTTAGCAGCTGAGTAAGAGCGGGTGTTATACGGACACAGCAGTCTCTAATTGGGATTTTGTCTTGTACAAATCACAAAACTACCGTATCGTGAAGGAATCTTGTGACGGGGCTCCAATGTCCGCAGCAAACCCAACATTTTCCACAACAGAAAAGGGTCGCGTGTCGACAGCAATAAATGTAGCCCCTAGTCAAGTTTGTAGCCTGTGTGTTGTCACTCTTTGTTTTTGTTTGGTTCCACCTATCTCCGCATTGGGGCGATGTTGGCGTAAATGGGTTGTCATGTTTGTTGTATTTCCACGATATTCATCATGATCATACTTAACATTAAAACCTAAGTAGTTCCACACCCCAAATCTGAATGATAGTGGAGGGTGTTCGATGTCTTGTAAGTTTGAGTCATAAGCCATGTTGCAACGAGCTATAGAAGCAGCATGTGAAGCCTTCTGTCTTAGCGGCTTCTTTTGGTCTGACTGAATGTGGGTGGCACAGCTTAGCTTTCAGCACAGAGCGTATTATCAGAAGTTGATCAACCAAACCGAGACCATTGTATTGAACGGTTCAATACGAATACTCGTATTTTTGCACCCCTAGTTAATAGGAATAGATTATAAATAGAACAGAATAAATAGAAAAAAGAATGGATTGTTGTGCAAATAGAATGTAAAAATAATGACAGCAAACCAAGTTGTATTTATATTGTGTGCTAAATGAGAACTGGTCTTTTTACTACTTTTGTTTCTTGACTGGAAGCACTGACTAGTTATGTGCAGTTAGTTATGTTTATCAAATGAGAAATAATTCACTGTAAGATGTTACACAGGAGTGGAGGAGTAGGGCGTTCATGGCTTTAGGTGAAATATCTGAAGGGGCACATAAAGACCTACAGAGCTCATTTCTGGTAAGTTCCTTGACACACAAACTAGAATCATTGGGGATGACTTAACAGTGACAAAACTCCTGATACTGACATTATCACGCCAAGGACAGCTGAGTAATGTGGGAATATCTGTTTTGTTATCAGTTCTACCTGCTCAATTGAATCCTCCTTTTTATTTACCAAAATTATTCTTCCTCTCAACCTTCTTTCCTGTCTCTTGCAACATTTCCTCTTATGAGGACGCTCCCTTTCCTCTTTGCAGTTAAAAGTGCATTTTTCCACTCTTGCTGCAGCTGTGGTAGAGAAAATCCAGAATGTATGGTCTTGAGTCCGTGTTTGAGATTTATAAGCCCCTCGATAAAAGCATCTATGGCCGCACCCTCCAAATAATGATGCTGCACAGAAACAGATTTAACCTAATTTCAATGAAGACAATTCGAGGTCCTCCCTACATTGAGTCACCTCCCTCCCCGTCCCGCCTCGCCCAACATATGCTCGGGGCTTAGCATGAGGAGTTGGGAGCTATTTGTCCTTGGCAACCACCTCAAGCCGTGGACGGAATACAGAAGAACGCATGTGAGTGCTGATGAAACTGAGAGAACTGGCTGTCAGACACCATACATCAATACCAATATAATGCAGACCGCATTCCAGTTTTGTATTCCTATTTGCATTCAGACGACGAGTGCCGGTATTGCATAGAAAACAAGAGTATATAAGTGTGTGGTTTAGTTAACGTATTGACTCGAATAGGTACAGTATATGCCCGTTGTGCAGATCAGCTGATTTTCCTGATTGTCATTGGCGATTAATGCCTTGTAATAATTATTTTTGTTTTACGTAACATTATCACTGAAGGACAAGTCTAAACATGTTACATACTGAGAGCAAGTACGGAACAAGCATACTAATAGCTAAGCTAACCGCTAAACTAGCTTTAAACAACACCCAAAATATGTTTTTGGTAAAGTTTAAGAAGTGTAAATGGAACCACGTTTAAGCAGAAAGTAAGTAGTTAATAACAGGTGATTAATAAGAGACAGAGAAAGGATAATATTACAACTGTTGATGTGTTGGCATTTTAACAGTCAGTACTCGATACAGTAGTAGATTGATACTAGCGTGATTAGGGCGATATTTTTTATTTTGCCAGAACTACTTATTTTTGTTTTTGTTAATGTTTACAAACTCAAGGAATAATTCCCAACACAAAAAGGCTTGAGAGTAGTAGATTGTTATTTCTTTGTTTAGTTATTGTGCTATTGACTTTGTTTTGATCAAACAACTGCATGTAATAAAAGAGAATAAGTAACTACCGTATTTTTGGACTATAAGTCGCAGTTTTTTTCATAATTTGGCTGGAGCGACTTATGTGTTAAATTATTAACACAGTACCGTAAAATATCAAATAATATTATTTATCTCATTCGCGGAAGAGAAGGAGAAAATGTCAGCAATCGTCACATACACGTCAACCAATAACAATTCGGCGGGGGAGGGTCATGGCAGAAGTGCATTGTGGGTCATGGAATTCAAACTGCTATATGCTATATGCTACTACCGTAGCTATTAAAGTGGATCATTTCATCGTTGGCGGTAACTTATAAAAACTGAGAAAGGCTGAACAAAAATGGCACCAAAAAGGAAATCATGTACTGCAGATTACACAATATCAAATAATATTATTTATCTCATTCGCGGAAGAGACCAAGAAAATGTCAGCAATCGTCACACACACGTCAGCAATCGTCACATACACGTCAACCAATAACAATTCGGCGGGGGAGGGTCATGGCAGAAGTGCATTGTGGGTCATGTAATGCTAACTGCTATATGCTATATGCTACTGCCGTAGCTATTTGAATGGATCATTTTATCGTTGGCGGTAACTTATAAAAACTGAGAAGGGCTGAACAAAAATTGGACCGAAAGGGAAATCATGTACTGCAGATTACAAGCTGGACATAGTGAAATATGCAGCAGAAAACGACAGGAGGAAGCGGCGCATAACTTTGGAGTTGGCACAGTTGTTTAGAAGCGACATCGAGGAAGAAGATTTCATCGGATTTATCGATTAGGAGTGACAGATTGTTTGGTAAACGTATAGCATCTTCTATATGTTATAGTTATTTGAATGACTCTTACCATAATATGTTACGTTAACATACCAGGCACGTTCTCCGTTGGTTATTTATGCGTCATATAGCTTACACTTATTCAGCCTGTTGTTCACTATTCTTTATTAATTTTGAATTTGCCTTTCAAATGTCTATTCTTGGTGTTGGATTTTATCAAATACATTTCCCCCAAAAATGCGACTTATACTCCAGTGCGACGTATATATGTTTTTTTCCTTCTTTATTATGCATTTTCGGCCGGTGCGACGTATACTCCGGAGCGACTTATAATCCGAAAAATACGGTAGTTTAAATATTGTGTTGATATTGTTAAACTGACAATAGCACTCCCTATAAACAAATAAAACAATTTACAGTTTAAACATGTAATTGATCCATCCATTTTATCCCGCTTATTCCCTTTGGGGTAATTGAATCAGACGATCTCATCATGGAGGGTCAGAATCAGAATCAAAAGCATAAAACCGTGATCGGAACACCCAAACATTACACCGCTCCAAATAAAAAATAAAAATCATTTTCTGCATCGCTCCAGGTCACTAGTTTGTGTTAGTGACAGGAAGAAAAGCTCTGAATCACTTGATGAAAAGTCATTTGACATTTATACAGACATATTTTTCAGTCTTATCTTTTTTGGGAAAAAACACCACCTTTTTAATTGAGATATCTGCAGGTACAATGTGAGGTACTTACTCCTTAGGTGGGTTGAGGTCTTCTGGTCTCGTCTCAAAAAATACTTTTACTTCTTCACACTGGGAAATGTATACTGGAAGCTGGATGAGGGCCTGAATGGGAGCAACAATGTTGGGGAATGTTAGATATAATTACTCTACCACATTACCAAGCAAACTAGTTCCATTTTCAATTTCGTGTTTGGTATGATTGAAATTATGGTAAAACAATTAACACCTTACAGCATTTTAAGGACATTGTTTTTTTCAAAGTATGATCTGTAGAACCTCAACAAGCCCATAGTGATTTGTGAGTTTTCCTGGAATCGTATTCTTCTGTAGGACTACATTTCAAATCCTATTTCAGCACAATTCCCAAATTATTTGACTTGCAAACCGATTCAAAATATTCATTGCACACTGCTGTTGTAATAAGCCCCTTGTGGATGAGTTCAAGTATCTCAGGATCTTGTTCACGAGTGAGGGAATGCGAAGTGAGAGCTCGACAGGCCAATCGGGACAGTATCGGTATTACTGCTGATGCTTGTTGACGTGGTGAAAAGAGAACCAAACCAGAAGACAAAGCTCTCCATTTATCGGTCGGTCTACGTTCGTACCCTCACCTATGGTGACAAGCTTTGGGTAGTGACCGAAAGAGGAAGATAACTGATACAAGTGGCTGAAATCAATAGGTGGAAGAAATTGGATGGATGTAATGACCCGAATATAAGACACTATTTGTTTTTGTAAAACGATGGGGCCGTTTATACATAGAGAAGAGATACATAGAGTAGGCCATCGATCAGTACCGGACAATTTTCATGAAAAGTACATGATCGCGATCGCCGATCAATGCCTTTTCATGCCGACCAGAAACGTCGATCCCATCTTGCTGGGACGGTATTTATTTTTAGTCCCTCAGCTGACCAGCTGGCAGCTGATTATGTGTCTTAATAAACAAGAACCGCTTCCTTAGGCTAATAATAAACACTCCCCATTGCAACAAATAAACTGCATTTCTTAGTATGTATCGTCATCAAGAGGACGACGAGGCTCAACATGTTACACATCAATTCAGAGGTCTACAGATTAATACATGCAACCAATTGGTGGTTTTAAACACCTTATTCCAGAAAGACAGTATGAGCTTTTCATCCTGTCACTCTCACATACCAGTAACTTGGAGAAATGCAACTGAAAAAAAGTGGAAAACAACAGGGGGGAAGTTATGATGGTAATGACCAGTAAAGCAGTCATCAAGCAACTGTTAAGCAGCTAAGAAATAAGACATATGTTTTAAATGTAATCAACTTGTTGTTATTTCACTGATACTGCAAACTTGATTAAGAAAATATTCAATTGGTCTTGAAAATGTTCTCATATCCAGGTCAATTTACTTAACATTCATGTTCACAATTTTATTGGTAAAGATTTAAAATAGATGTGGGAGTAATGGTTGCATGGTTTTTCTCAGAGACAACATCCTGATCTTGTTCTGTCTTACGTCCCTCCTTGTCCTCCCTGTGGAGGATCCCTTGCAGAAGACAGATTGAGTCTGACAACACGGCTGCAAATGAAGACAAACAGCCATGTTTCCCCGCATCACTTCTACTTTTGTCTTTCAAACCTGCAAAAAGGGGCAATCCAAACTATCACCTCTCATGCTTGATGGCCAAAATCAAGAATCAGAACACTGACTTTGTGCCACGCCCTCTTATGGTGTAGCTGGCAGGCAAACCCCGACAATATCCATCAAGCGCTCTCTACCTCAGGTTTTAATACTCTTAAGTGTTTCTCTTCTGTCCTTCGAGGGAGCACGGTGACTCTAACGTCAGGACTGGCAGCCAGGCACCCAAACCAAGGTGCCCTCGTCCCACGTGGCACTTTGCCTTGTCATACAGACTTGGGTAAAGCCACTTTTCCACCAGCTTAGCTGCCAAAGTCAAAAATATATACCTACTGATTCACGGTGACCACAGTGTTGCTCATTCATCTCCTGAGCTGAATGCTTGATTTATGGGTGACAGCCCCGTTGACGATGTCTGGCCCCGCGACCCATGGAAAGCAACGCACTGTGCAAGAGGTCAAAGTTCACGGCCAACCTTGGATTTATGTCCCTCTTCTTGTCAGACGGTGGCTCGTCCCCTCATTACGATGCTCTCCAGGGACGAGACAGGAGGGAGAGCACGGCAGGCCTACATTACTGCAAATGGACTTTATGGGTGTTCTTTACAGCAGCCGGCATTTAGGTAATTGTGTATGTTTGTGTGTGTGTGTGAATGGGTTCTCAGACAACAGTGAGATGATATCCGCCATGCAATCAGGAAGCTATGTACAATGTTATCTTGGTTTCTGTTAATAATCCTTTCCAAAAAGTCTGACAAAGACCAATTTTTTATAAAAAAACAAAGCAATTTTCCCATAAGTATTAATGTAGATTTTACTACAATCGTCCCTCACCACATCACACTTTCACTAAATCAAGTCTTATATGTATTACATTGCAGTATTAGTCACATTTTCGATTATTACGTTGTGGCGATCGATAAAGATATTCACTAAGAAGGGATTCCATTTCCGGGTTGAGGGTGAACAATGTTAATAATGCAGAGGCTAATTTTGGCGATATTTTATCTTCACGATGACAAGTACCGCCATCAACTTTTGAGTCGGGGTTGGGATGGACTTCATCTTCAACTTCTGCCTCGTCAAGAACACATAGGTGAGCCTTTGACATGAATAATGTCAAACGACGAGACGATAGACGTGCCAGTACTGGCGCACCGCTTAATGCTAACGAGACTGCGATCAGCAGCTGTCTGGGCAATGCTAAGCAGAGAAAAACTCTGTTGATGCACTTCATTCATTTAGGTTTTTACTGTTAGCATGCTAACATTAGCATGTTAGCTCTTTTAAAGCTAATTTTACAGGCATACACCTCAGAGTCATATAACTTGGAACTGTACTTGACACATGCTAACTGTTCCTATGCTAACTTTTAGAACTAATTTTACAGGTATGCCAAGAGTTATATACCTTGGTATTTGACACATGCTGTTAGCATGCTAGTTAGCTTTATCTTTAAAAAATGTTGCGGATCCGCCCCTTAGAGTCACATATTTTATACAGCCGCACTACCCATTTTACAGATTTTATTGATAGATGCTAATTGTTATTGTCCTATCTTTGTTTGTAGCTAATTTTAAAGGCATAAACCTCAGAGGCTTCAGCTCAGACCTTGGTACTTCACACATGCTAGATGTTTATGTTAAGTGAATTATTTTTGTGATTTTTGCGGGTGCGTTCCTCCAAATCACATACTTTGTTCATCTGCGCTACCTATATACAGATTTAATCAGATTAAAAATAATACATTCTTGTCAAACAGTAATAATTGCTTCCAACATCTCCAGGACAAGAGCTGTGAGCCTGGTAGATCAAAATTCCCACCCCTGCCTGAGCTTTCTGACATTCCCTTACACATCCCGCCTCTGATTCTACCTCTAAAAGGTGGAAGTTTCACTGCGGTGTGATTTATATAAAACAGTGACACGCTGGAAAAGCTGTCGTTTGAAAGGAAATGTAAATGCGCTGTTATTGCTAAGCTGTGGCGGAAGTCTGCAATCTATAATGAGCTCTTCTTTAGTAAGGTGTTTTTCTCACAAGCATCATCTGGAACTGGATCAAGCCTTGTGTGACCTCATCCTAACTCAGCAGTTTAGAAGTTGATTTATGCAAAAAAACTAAAAATAAACCAAAGTCTGCGTATTTTTTTATGCATGTTTTTCCTGACTTGGATAAACATGAGATTTCCCAACCAGGGGAATTCCACACCAGTCAGGTTAAAGCTTCAGAAGTGCAAAAAAGGTCTGACTCTGCTCTTTTCCAGCATAAACATGACTTTCCACCTTAACTAAGGGTGGATCAAAAACAATTTAGCTACTTAAGATGTGTTTTTGTAGTTCAAGTTCTCCTTGTCTGAGTGTAGCCCTGTGGTGGTAAAGGTGCTTCAACTCTTCCAATAAATACCTACCGGAAAGACTCCCCTAAGGCCAGATGGTACATCTTAACACTAAAGTCAAAACTAACAAGGAGGTGTGAATATTTTAAGAACACTTGTAAAATGGAAAAAAAACACCACCTACTCACTAAACCTTCTCCCGTTAGCGGAGGGGTGCCCAAACTTTTCGCCTCCAAGGGCCAGAGTGAAAATTTGCCAATGGGCTGCGGGCCAAACATTTTAAGGGATTTTAAGTGTGACACAGCCTAAATGTAAACAATAATGTTCATTTAATTAGTGCAAATAACAATGATTGTTAGCATTGTGGATATGCCATCAATGATTGTGTGTCCTAATACAAGTTTTTACTTACAATACGATAAAGTTATTGGAGCCTTGAGTATCGACTGATATTGATACGATGCGATATCAGCAGGAATCCTATATACATTTATTATTTTGGAGTGTGGAATGCTAGAAAAGGTTTTATCATGTGAAATTAGTCAAACTAAATAATGATAGGTATGAAAAAATACACTAACCCATTTATTAATACATTTCTGGAATGGACTTATGCTGTCTTTAAGTTGAAGTGGAGTGGCAATTGTTTAGTTTTTTTTAAATTACGCTCATGACATAAGTTGAATGATGCGGACACGTTATTTCTATGGACATTTTGTAATATTTTTTTAAATACTTTATTAACAAATGTCATGTTTTAGACTGCAATATCAATCAATTAAGGGCGCTTATTACGTATGACTAGCTTATGTGTAATTGTGTGCTTAGCTGTTGTGTAGGTGCTCGCTTCAAATAGTCTATTTCTTCAGTTTTGGAGTGTCATTTTTTTTTGTGCACATTAGTTCATTAAATCAAACTCATGACATAATTAGTTGAATGATTCGGACAAGGTTGTTACTGGATACTTTCTAATGCGCTTTCAGCCTTGGAGACTTTGTTTCTTTAAGTAATTTGCAACTATTATTATGTATTTGTTTATATATTAACAAATGTCCTGTTTTAAACTGCCATATTGTTTAATCAGGAACACATATGTCCCATGTTTGTGGTATTGTGCGCTTAGCTGTTGTGTAGATGCTAGCACAAGTAAATACGATTGCAGGATTGCTTGCAATGGAGCCTACTATTTATAAAAAGTTTAGATGCAACCCAATGTAATCCCGTATTGTTTTTTTTTTATGACATCAAACAAATATCCAATATAAACTTTAGAGAGCTTGAAACAATTTAATTTGGGAAGCCATCCTTTGTCAGACCTTTGTATAAATTAAATCATAATGCTCAAGAGTCTTAACCTTCGCCCCATCAAATACCTTCAAATGAACGAGACGCACTCGGAAATTTTGAATGAAGTCTTCCCAGTGGAAGCGGAACTAAACAACAATAAAACGGGTACAAGGTTTGGGCAACCATCTAAATGTTTTCCTTTTGCTCCAAAGGAAATTAGTTGCAAACCATTGGAAAATGTATGGCTGCAGCTCTGCTAGAGTGGAGCCTAACCCAGTGTTGTTGTACATTTGTCCTTCTTTTGTGAGGGGATTACTCTAATACGAGTTGCGAAATGAGCCGTGTAAGACAAATGCAAGTTAAGAATGGTCTGTATTGTTTTCAAGGATTACACAAACAACAAATTATGTCTTTGGATGGAAAATACTTTATTAACCAGAATATCCTCTTGAAAGCCAGTGTCCTCTGCAGTGGACATTGGTTTGCATTACATGGCTATTTGATTTCCAAAATGTGTCAATCTGTTGAAAGGAATACTGTACACAAAAACGTCTACCAATGTGTTTTATTCCAAGATCAGTTTTATTTGTTGTTTATTTATCTTATTTATAACCTGTTTGATATCATACACTGTATACAGTAGTACCTCAACTTATGAACTTAATTGGTTCTGTGATGGAGCTTTTAACTCAAAACACTTGTTTTTCAAATCAACATCTCCCGTTTTAAATGAATTGAAATCAATTTAATCGGTGCTTGGCCCCATCAAAACGGCTTCAATGGCATTTATACAAGTTTAATTTAGTCCACATGTCTACAAAACAAGAACAATCAACTACAAAGAAGTATGTACATGCTCGGTATACTCACCCTGCAGTATTCATTGATGGGCCTTAGCCTTTTCATGGCCACATCTCTGATATGGCTCCTTCTGAACAGGATCTTTCCTGTAAAAAAAGAAAAAAAAAAACACTTGTACGAACCACTTGAAAATGGGTGTTCTCACCATAAGCACAATCAGGAGTGTGTTTTTCTGTCAGTTGGCACACATGTCAAGGATTATAATTATCTTGTCTTTTAAAAACACAAATTATGCTGTCACTGCTTGGTCTTATCTTCCTCACTAACTTACTAATTACAGGTGCAGACACGCTATACAACTACCGTCTATCCCCAGGGGTTTTCCTAATTTATTCCCATGACTATGTATGTTTTCCCTACTCCTGAATAGTGAAGATTGTTAAATCCTGTACCTCTAACAGGTTGCCTTTACTATTGTTTCCAACTCTCCCATCCAAGGCAAAACCCAGTAACTAAATTTTGGTCAAAACTGAGCTGATAATAATTTTGGAGTTCCTAGGTAATATGCTTTACATTAGTGTATGCGATATTGTAATTTGTTCCGTAAGTAAGCTGTTACGTGCATGGCAGGACCTAGCAACTACAACAGAAAACCTAGTATCTCAAGGGACCAATCGGAGCTTCTTTGTCAGTCGCCTTATTGTCTTTAATGAGACATTTGCACAAATGGGGGCCGACGGTCAACCTGATTATGTGATATTATGGCACGAGGGGATATTTGGAATATTGGCCCAGGACGTTGCAAGCGCCTTCATTAAAAGTATTGTTCTTGATTCTTCCCCTTGCATACTCTTTTGGGCAGGTAACTGTGGAGGTAAAAAAAAAAACTGGACGCTGTACACGGCTCTTGCCCAATGTGCAAACGCAGAATGGGGCCCACCCGAGATTGTACTAAAATATCTGGAGAAAGGGCACACGTTCATGAGAGCAGATTCAATCCATGGCTCAATCGGCAAGAAAATGAAAGCTCAAGAAAACATCTATACGTTTGATGACTTTGTAGATCTTTGTAAGACAGCATCAAGATAAATTTGTTTTACTTTATTTTCTCAAAATCAGTTAGAAGTGAGTTACTAGGTTTTGCTTTTGGACGGAAGAACTAGGGATGGAATGATAAACAGTATAAAAAGGTAAAAATCGATTAGTATTGTCGTTTTAAATTAAGATTATCAAAAACACGGGATTGATAACTGCACTTTGATGAACTCACGGACCGATTAGCACTATCTTAAATGCTAACATTTAGCAACAACCTAACACAGAAGACACACTAGCAACTAAGATTTTCAATTGTGCGCATTGAATCTACAGGACATGCTCCCTTAAAACAGATTGATGATATATACTCACAAGGTTTTTATTTTAATTTTATTTGAACAACTTTTTTCACACAGACCGAGGTGTCTACAACAGGAAGTGAACTTATATGATGTCACATGAATTGTAAGTTAAGCACTCAATTTGATCAATCAATAAAACAATAAAAAACCTTGTAACACTATAACAAATTAAAATGGAAGAAAATTAACATAACTTATTTTTTGGACCATGGGAGCACCAGATTATAGGGCACATTGAAGGGGTCATGTTATGATTTTTTTTCCTACATTTGAAACACTTTTTTGTGGTCTACATAACATGTAATGGTGGGTTTTTGGTCTAAATGTTGCACGGATTATGTTTTACAGATCATCTTCAAGTCGCTTTCTGACCGTCTCTTCAGTCTTATTTACGTGGCTCCATTTCGACTGCGTCTTTTTCCCGTCATCTTTGTTGTACCGGTAGTTTCTAGCACTTCCATAGCAAATCTACTGACAGATATGGGGCATTCTATCAAATTAAAGCAAAGTGATGTCCCTTAACCAAAAAAATGTTTTATTCAAACACTTAATTATTCAAACAAACATTTTTTTTTTACTTACGTTGTATTATCATCCGTCAAACCCAGGGTATTAATTGAGAGAGTGAAATGATAAACGGATACAAAATCATCTTTTATATAGCACTTTCTATTGAGAAGGAGCTGTCCCCAATCGTGACACCTAAATTTAAATTTCTGAAAATACTGCTTAAAACATTTGCTTCAACGGTGAAATTTAACAGATCTCTATGATTAAATTTATACATATTTTGAAAGATGTAGATTTATTGCAGGTTTATTTTTTTAATTAAAAAACTGTGCTCAAAAAATCATGTCCTTAGTTTTAACGTCACTACCGGAACATAAGCGTTTTAGAGATTCAAAATTTAGGCCACACCCCTACATTTTTGACCAGGAAGTGACATTGCATTTTTTCTCATCATGGCTGTATGGTAGGTAACTCAATCCTAAAGTTTTTAAAAAGTGTGTTCCAAAGTCTGAAAATCGGTGTGTATCTTTAAAAACTGACACTTTTCAGCATTTATGAAACATAGTATGTTTTCATGAGTGTACCACTCTTCAAATATGTGTTTGCTAGCCATTTGCTTTCTAGCGTTATTTAGTTTTGGTAAAAAAATCGCTAGAATTGTCCGTCTTGAAATATATAATAACGTTTCAGTAGTGACATGATCATTTTGGTAGGGACAAAATGAAAGGGAACATAGTTTATTCCTATCATTTTGAAATGATGTGTTTAGTAAGTCTTAAAATAAATTATTATTTTCAGGAATCATTGTTTCAATAATCTATTCAAAGCAAATACGCATGTTTTTAATGTAATGCCAGTTTCTATCTGTAATTATACAGTTCGAGAGAAAGAATCAAGACACCAACATGCCATAACCAAATACAAAAAGTGGAAAAGAAAGTTTGAGAGGATACAGAGAAAGAGTAAAAGCTGACCCAGTTAACATCAAGAATATTTGAAGAAGGAATAAGAAAGAAATAAGAAAAGAAACGAAGAAGGGAAAGTTTGAAATCATCAACGATTTATCGGCCAGGGAGCAAAAGAAGGTTAACCCTCAACCTGGAGGTCAAAGACCATGTTTACCCGACAGGCCAAAGTAGACCAAATCAGATTTTTTAAAAATCTGATTTTATTATAGCTGACTGTTTGAATTATAAGCAACATGTGATATTTATCAGAGTCCAGTATAAACGCACCCAGGCCCCAGTGTGGCCTCGATGTCACATGCGATCACCGGATTATTTATTTCACTACTACAGGGGAAAACATGGAGGCCACAGCGTGTCAATTAGTTTGTGACGTGGCTATTGAGAAGAAATAGGCAGAAGATGGAAATCAACAGGAGGACAATGAAAAAAATTGCAAAAAGGATGGCTTCACGGTGGGAGAGGGGTTAGTGCGTCTGCCTCACAATACGAAGTTCCTGCAGTCCTGGGTTCAAATCCAGGCTCGGGATCTTTCTGTGTGGAGTTTGCATGTTCTCCCCGTGAATGCGTGGGTTCCCTCCGGGTACTCCGGCTTCCTCCCACTTCCAAAGACATGCACCTGGGGATAGATTAATTGGCAACACTAAATTGGCCCTAGTGTGTGAATGTGAGTGTGAATGTTGTCTGTCTATTTGTGTTGGCCCTGCGATGAGGTGGTGACTTGTCCAGGGTGTACCCTGCCTTCCGCCCGATTGTAGCTGAGATAGGCGCCAGCGACCCCCGCGACCCCTGAAAGGGAATAAGCGGTAGGAAATGGATGGATGGATGGAAAAATCAGATTCCAAACGGATTGAGACTACAGGAAAATATTAAATTTGAAGCACTTTGGGGCCGCAGGTTGGCTAGAGCCTATCTCAGCTGCACTCGGGCGGAAGGCGCAGTACACCCCAGACAAGTGGCCACCTCAGGGTTGGCCCAACACAGATAGACAACAGTCACACACAAGGTTCAAGTAAGTTGAAGTTAAGTCCATCATCTATCTATCTTCTACTGCTTGTACCTTTTGGGGTTGCGGGGGGTGCTGGAGCCTATCTCAGCTGCATTTGGGCGGAAGGCAGGTTACAATCTGGACAAGTCATTACCTCATCGCAGGGCCAACACAGATAGACAACATTCCCACTCACATTCACACACGGGCCAATTTAGTGTTGCCAATCAACCTATCCCCAGGTGCATGTCTTTGGCGGTGGGAGGAAGCCGGAGTACCCGGAGGAAATCCACGTAGTCACGGGGAGAACATGCAAACTCCACTCAGAAAGATTCCGAGCTTGAACTCAGGATTACTCAGGACCTTTGTATTGTGAGGCACATGCACTAACCCCTGTGACACCGTGCTCCCCTCAATCTGATCAGTGTTATGCATTTTAAAAAGAAAGATTGCATGTTGATTTTGAAGAAGTTCATATAAATGAAATAAGAAAATATGTGAAAAAAAAAAAAATCTTATGGATTTTATTGTGAAAAAACATTGATTGATTGATTGATTTAAACTTGTATTAGTAGATTGCACAGTTCAGTATATATTCCGTACGATTGACCACTAAATGGTAACACCCGAATAAGTTCTCCAGCTTGTTTAAGTCGGGATCCACGTTAATCATGGTAGTAATGATTTTTACAATATAATCTTTACACCTGATAAGTAAGCATTATATTAACAGATTAACATAATATTTTACGTTTGTATATCCATATTTGAAGGCTATGAGTCAGTAGTGACAAATTTGGGGAGAGGACATCCATCCATCCATCCATCCATCTTCTTCCGCTTATCCGAGGTCGGGTCGCGGCGGCAGCAGCCTAAGCAGGGAAGCCCAGACTTCCCTCTCCCCAGCCACTTCGTCTAGCTCTTCCCGGGGGATCCCGAGGCGTTCCCAGGCCAGCCGGGAGACATAGTCTTCCCAACGTGTCCTGGGTCTTCCCCGAGGCCTCCTACCGGTTGGACGTGCCCTAAACACCTCCCTCGGGAGGCGTTCGGGTGGCATCCTGACCAGATGCCCGAACCACCTCATCTGGCTCCTCTCGATGTGGAGGAGCAGCGGCTTTACTTTGAGTTCCTCCCGGATGACAGAGCTTCTCACCCTATCTCTAAGGGAGAGCCCCGCCACCCGGTGGAGGAAACTCATTTCGGCCGCTTGTACCCGTGATCTTATCCTTTCGGTCATGACCCAAAGCTCATGACCATAGGTGAGGATGGGAACGTAGATCGACCGGTAAATTGAGAGCTTTGCCTTCCGGCTCAGCTCCTTCTTCACCACAACAGATCGGTACAACGTCCGCATTACTGAAGACGCCGCACCGATCCGCCTGTCGATCTCACCTCTATATTTGTCCTCTCTGGGGAGAGGACAAATATTCCTAAATATTCTGAAAATACAACATATAAATTGACTGTTCTTTTTACAGAAATGTGTGCTTCAGATATTGTACAATATACAGTATATAGGGCAAAGATTTGAGAATACAACTTACAAAAAAAAAATATTCCCAACCTCCCTTTGAATCAATTTGGTAGAATGACCCATACAAGTTTGAACTGTACGCTACTTTATATTAGATATGGCAACAGTGGAGGATTAATGCCCCACAAGAAGAGAACTACAGGAAAAGAAGGAGCTCATTGACTACTCCGCGGGCTACAATGTCGAAAACTTACAAATTTACTTGACTTATGCAGATCCCAAATACACATCAGCAGGGACCAATAAGTAAGAAAAGTTGGTTTGCAAAACAGATCGAAACAAAACGCCAGATAATGTCACCTAATAGGTGCCATGTTGGGGTCCTTATACACACACCAAATTAATATTGGTATGCTGACGAACAGCACGTCTGACTGCGGTAGCCACAAGCCGTCAAGCGGTGCTGCTTCGTAGCTTACCAAAGTCGTACTAAAACATTGTAACAACTTTCTGAGCACCGTGAGTAATGTTTTTTATTTTCAATTAAACATCAAAGTTTTGGCCTTACTTGCTAACCTGCCCTTGCTAGAGTCATTTATTGAACAGAAGGCATCAACCTGCAGTCCACACGTATCCCTCATGTGTGACTGCCATCTACTGGTCACACTTATCATTACACCATTTACCAAATAAAACAACTTCTAGGTCAGTAAGCACAACCAGAATGGATTCATACATTAGGAGCGGCGGGTTCACTGTCGATTTTTGAAAAAAAAGAAAGGATTTTAAGTGCATCTTATTGTCTAAAGCAGTGGTTCTCAACCTTTTTTCAGTGATGTACCCACTGTGAACATTTTTTTTAATTCAAGTACCCCTTAATCAGAGCAAAACATTTTTGGTTGAAAAAAAGAGATAATGAAGTAAAATACAGCACTATGTCATCCGTTTCTGATTTATTAAATTGTATAACAGTGCAAAATATTGCTCATCTGTAGTGGTATTTCTTGAACTATTTGAAAAAAAAGATAAAAATAACTACAAACTTGTTGAAAAATAAACAAGTGATTCAATTATAAATAAAGATTTCTACACATAGAAGTAATCATCAACTTAAAGTGCCCTCTTTGGGGATTGTAATAAAGATCCATCTGGATTCATCAACTTAATTCTAAAAATGTTTTCACAAAAAAAAAAAAAAATCTTTAACATCAATATATAGGGAACATGTCCACAAAAAATCCAGCTGTCAACACTGAATATTGCATTGTTCCATTTATTTTTACAATTAATGAACTTACATTCATATTCTGTTGAAGTGTTATTCTTTAAATATATTTATAAAGGATTTTTGAATTGTTGCTATTTTTAGAATATTTAAAAAAAAAATCTCACGTACCCTTTGGCATACCTTCAAGTACCCCCAGGGGTACGCGTACCCCCATTTGAGAACCACTGGTCTAAAATATTCAAACAATATTCAAACACCAGAATAAAAATAAGTCTCTTTAGAAGCCAGAATACTTAAAGTTGTTTTTTCTGACAAGTAGCGTTTATTGTCTGTCTATTTCTTATACAAACCCCAATTCCATATGAGTTGGGAAATTGTGTTGGATGTAAATATAATCGGAATACAATGATTTGCAAATTCTTTTCAACCCATATTCAATTGAATATGCTAAAAAGAAAAGATATTTGATGGTCGAACTCATAAACTTTATTTTTTTTGCAAATAATAATTAACTTAGAATTTTATGGCTAGAACATGTGCCAAAGTAGTTGGGAAAGGGCATGTTCACCACAGTGTTACATCACCTTTTCTTTTAACAACACTCAATAAACCTTTGGGAATTGAGGAGACACATTTTTGAAGCTTTTCAGGTGGAATTCTTTTCCATTCTTGTTTTATGTACAGCTTAAAGGGGAACATTATCACCAAACCTATGTAAGCATCAATATATACCTTGATGTTGCAGAAAAAAGACCATGTATTTTTTTAACCGATTTCCGAACTCTAAATGGGTGAATTTTGGCAAATTAAACGCCTTTCTGTTTATCGGTCTTTTAGCGATGACGTCAGAACGTGACGTCACCGAGGTAACACACCCGCCATATTCATTTTCACATTACAAACACCGGGTCTCAGCTCTGTTATTTTCCGTTTTTTCGACTATTTTTTGGAACCTTGGAGACATCATGCCTCGTCGGTGTGTTGTCGGAGGGTGTAACTACACTAACAGGGAGGGATTCAAATTGCACCACTGGCAAGAAATCTGCCGCCAGATCCCCATTGAATGTACCAGAGTGTCTTCACATTTGACCGGCGATGCTAAGACAGACATGGCACAGACATGTATGGATAACCTGCAGATGCATTTGCAACGATTAAGTCAACAAAATCACAAAGGTGAGTTTTGTTGATGTTGTTGACTTATGTGCTAATCAGACATATTTGGTCACGGCATGACTGCCAGCTAATCGACGCTAACATGCTACGCTAATCGATGCTAACATGCTATTTACGCTAGCTGTATGTACATTTGAAACTAGATATCCACATTTAATGCGAAACAAACACTTACCAAGCGACGGATTTAAGTTGCTCCAGTGTCACAAGATGCAAAAGTCCTGATCGTTTGGTCTGAACATTTTACCGGCGATGCTAATAAGGCAGCCATGCTATGGGTCACTTCATTAGGTACACCCACGCTATGGCCGAATAGCGTCAATAGCTATTCGCTCAATAGCTTCAATTTCTTCTTCAATTTCGTTTTCGCTATCTGCCTCCATACTCCGACCATCTGTTTCAATACATGCGTAATCTGTTGAATCGCATAAACCGCTGAAATCCGAGTCTGAATCCGAACTAATGTCGCTATATCTTGCTGTGGTAACCGCCATGTTTGTTTGTATTGGCAGCCCTGTATGACGTCACAGGGAAATGGATAGTGGTTTCGAAGATAACGGAAATAAGGCACTTTAAAGCTTTATTTAGGGATATTCCAGGACCGGTAAAATTTAAAAAAAAACTTCAAAAAATACAACAAGCCACTGTGAACTGATTTTTTTTGTTTTTAACCCTTTTGAAATTGTGATAATGTTCCCCTTTAAGTTGTTCAACAGTCCGGGGTCTCCGTTATGGTATTTTAGGCTTCATAATGCGCCACACATTTTCAATGGGAGACAGGTCTAAACTACAGGCAGGCCAGTCTAGTACCCGCACTCTTTTACTATGAAGCCACGCTGTTGTAACAAGTGACTTGGTATTTTCTTGCTGAAATAAGCAAGCCATGATAACGTTGCTTGGATGGCAACATATGCTGCTCCAAAACCTGGATGTACCTTTCAGCTTTAATGGTGCCTTCATAGATGTGTAAGTTACCCATGCCTTGGGCACTAATACACCCCCATACCATCACAGATGCTGGCTTTTCGCCTTTGCACCTAGAACAGTCCTGATGGTTCTTTTCCTCTTTGGTCCGGATGACACGACGTTCATCGTTTCCAAAAAACAATTTGAAATGTGGACTCGTCAGACCCCAGAACACTTTTCCACTTTGCATCAGTCCATCTTAGATGATCTCGGGCCCAGAGAAGCCGGCGGCATTTCTACGTGTCGTTGATAAATGGCTTTGGCTTTGCATAGTAGAGCTTTAACTTGCACTAACAGGTGTAGCGACAAACTGTATTTAGTGACAGTGGTTTTCTGAAGTGTTCCTGAGCCCATGTGGTGATATCCTTTACACACTGATGTCGCTGTTTGATGCAGTACCGCCTGAGGGAACGAAAGTCTGTTATATCATCGCTTATGTTCAGTGATTTCTCCAGATTCTCTGAATATTTTGATGGTATTACGGACCGTAGATGGTAAAATTCCTAAATTCCTTGCAATAGACCGTTGAGAAATGTTGTTCATAAACTGTTTGACTATTTGCTCACGCAGTTGTGGACAAAGGGGTGTACCTACCTGTTCCCAATTAGCCTGCACACCTGTGGGATGTTCCAAATAAGTTTTTGATGAGCATTCCTCAACTTTATCAGTATTTATTGCCAGCTTTCCCAACTTCTTTGTCACGTGTTGCTGGCATCAAATTATAAAGTTAATGATTACTTGCAAAAAAAAAATGTTTATCAGTTTGAACATCAAATATGTTGTCTATGTAGCATATTCAACTGAATATGGGTTGAAAATTATTTGCAAATCATTGTATTCCGTTTATATTTACATCCAACACAATTTCCCACCTCATATGGAAACGGGGTTTGTAGCTTTGTTATCTTAAATACAACTTGGTTGAAATATTTTAGTGTGTGTATAAGTACTTTTGTGCACATTTAACAATACAGCAATAGTAATAATAACCATGATAATTTTGGTCAAAATAATTGTAATGGATTTTGTATATTGTCTCGTTCCTATTTCCAATAAATACATCACATGATGGTGCTGGTATTTAACCCCAAAGTTTGACCCGTGAAGTCGGCTTAATTTAAAATTTCTCACCGAGCTCAATTGGCAACACAACCCATGATAACTTACGGAAGTTTCGGCAAACCACCATGACATTTGTTGCACACCTTTATGGCACTGACAAGAACATATCTGTAAAATTTAGGCAAGTTTGGTTGAACAACACGGCGGCCATCTACTAAAACCAAGCAGGGAGTTTGTACTGATTGCCTAAAAAACACTGATCAATTATCTAAGGATGATCAAACTTTGAGGATATCTGTATTACATTACTTTACAGTTATGGACTCTAAAAACACTTGTGGAATGTTGAAATTTGAGATCTGATTATAATATTTTAGTGTCTTAGAAGTCAAAGCTGGAAAGAGATCCTAAGAGAAAATAGACACTTTTTTGTAAGGTTGAAGTACTTCCTTGGAGGTTTACATTCAGTTTTGAGGGTCCGTTCACTATTTGTCTTCTGAATGTGAAACACATGTCTGAATCGACATGAAGGTAACCAGAAAGAAAGCCTGTTGAAATCGAAGGCTATAGAGTACAAAGATGTGTGGTTGACCTCCTCAAAAAGACCCCAGACTAACTTGCACAATTTGCACAATAGCCACAACCACCAGCACAATAAAATCGCTGCCAGCTCAGTAGGTCAGAAGTCGATAGGGCTTAATATCACAGTATCCATAAACAATAAGTCTGGTTTTCCTTTAGGGGATGGTATGTTATTCTGTCTCTTTCCCCCTCCTTTTACTGACGGAGAGTTCATTAAACAGTCTGTGTGTTTTTTGTGTGTGTGTATCTCCTCAATGAGTTCCAGACCTGCATGGCCTCAAAGAAATCCTATCCCTGACTAACCCACCCTAAGCTTGGTAGGGGAGATGTAGGCGGTGTTTCTGTCTCAAGCTCTTTTCCCAACTGGCGCTCTTATGCAAAACAAACTAATTTGAATCTGTATATCTATCGTAAATCCCTTTGGTCTTGTGTTTTGGATGCACGCTTACCTGGTAGGAAAGGAATTATCCTGCGCTTGGGGTCTTTCTGACCTCCTTCCACTGGGAATTTATCCAGTAATTCCATCTGAAACACAGCAAAAAATATTTAGAAGACACAATGGAATAAATAGCAGAGGAAGGGTCACATTTGTTTTAAACATATCAGCAGTTACTTGGCCAATAAACGAAAAGAAGTCGGCCAGTGTTTAGGAATGCACAGAGCAGATGGTTCAGGCAACCACCAACCGTTACTCCCCTCTTAGTTCATCATATGCTGCAGCTTAGAACACGGGCAGAGTCCAACATTTCTGTTCTCGTCATTATGGAAGCTTAGTTTTGAGTGACTTTTTGCCATATATCATGACCTTGATTCCAGTATTCTTAAAATGTATTTAGTGAAGGTAAGGCAAAAGTTTCTTACTTAGTTAAGCCTGATGCAGCTGCTACATTAATAACAGCATTGTCATCTATAATTTACAGGTGAAAAGACTCAGTTCTTGGACTAGAAGAGATGCCGAATCAGCTTTCCGAGGTCAAAGCACACATTTTGCACTGTCACATTTACTTGTAGACTAAATTATGTGAAATTGATGAACAGAACAAATGTTAAAAAAGTGTCATAAAATGACAACACATTGAATAACCTGATTTTCAAGGTGCCTCGAATGCTGACAAAATTTACACTTAATTCATATTTCTAGAACTAAAAATCATGTCTTAAGGTAAAATTCCCCCTAAAACTGAGACCGTATTGATTTTAAGCGTGTTTTCTAATGAGTTTCAGTCCACTTTTAGCTTCAAAATGTAAGTGGGAGTTTCAGTCCACTTTAACCTTCAAAATGTAAGTGAGCCTGCATCAGCCTGCTGATGTCACCTACAGAATACTGCGTTCCTCCCCAATTACGGTGTTTTTGAAATGATGAAATATGTTTTCCAGATGCATTGATGCAGGTTGTAGAACTACAACTAAAGAAGGGGTCAGCTGGCATACATTTCTAAATAATGGGAAATAGAGGAAAGTATGGACCTCTCCAGTCAAATTGACTCATGTAAAATGGGACCCACCAAGCGAGAGGAGTGTGATTTGCAG